>NC_058136.1:36903161-36968005 GCF_016433145.1 Gracilinanus agilis | reverse complement strand
GGGGGGGTGTTGAAGGGGAAAGGGGAGCATGAATCATGTAACCATGTTAAAAATGAATATTAATAAATGTTAAAAAAAAATTAAAAAAAAAAAAAAAAAAAAAAGAAACTTCAATGGCTCCCTTTTGCTTCCAGGATCAAAAAAAAAACACTCCGGTGATATTGTTTGGTATTGAAAACCCTTTGAGATCTGTCACTAACCCATCTTTCTCAACTGCTTTCACCTGACCCTTCCTCAAGTACCCTGGCTCAGACAAACTTGTCTATGTGCTCATCCGCATACGTGCCATTCTGTTTCCTGCCTCCGTGACTTTGCCCAGGCTGTGCCCTCTCCCCATCCCTGTTCCCCACTGCTGGCTTTCTGAATCTCCAGCTCCTTCCAAGGTGCAGCTCACAGGTCACTTCCTACATGAGGCCTCTCCTGATCCCCCCTACCCCACCCCACAGTCCTTCATGCTCTCCCATCTCCCCACCTCACATATTTGGTATATAATTTGCATTCGCTTACCTGTAGAATATCATTTCCCCTCCATGGAATGGCAGCTTCTTGAGAGCAGGAACTGTTTTGTCCTGGCCTTTGGATCTCTGCTTCCTCCCGCGGTAGCTGAAACATAAATGATGCCTAATAAATGTTTGCTGATTGAAGTCCTTTCCATGACTTTTCCTCTGTGATTCCTTCATCCTTATTCATTAGATCCCAGCAATAGTGATGCCTTTCAAGAAAGCACTCACCATCCGGGCCCAGATGGGACATGCCATGGCTCTTTCCCATAAAGGGCCTAGTCTCTAGGCCCAGCATGCTGGCCTGCCTTGGCCTCCCTCTGCTTAGTGAGTATGTGCCCGCATTCCACCACACAGAATTTGGGTATGGGATGCTCTTCATGTTCTTCGCTTAGGCAGAGTACCAATTTTGAACAGGAATATTTCTGTGGAACCTCCGAGAAGCTGGAAAAATGGGAGTTGAAGTTCTTGGTCCTTAGATGAACACTCACAGAGTCTCCAAGTCAGAAGGAATATCATAGGTGACACAACGCAGCTCCCTGACCCCATGCATAAAAACCTCTCGATGCTATGCTTTTCCAACAAGAGGCCCTCTAGTCTTGGTTTGAACAGTGTCAGTGCCAGAGAACTCACTGTCTTCCGAGGCAGTCCGTTCCCTTTGGCTTGCTCCTTCTTCCATTGAGGTGAAATCTTTCTCCGTATAATTTAGGAGCGTGAGATGTGGTTCTGCAAAAAACCCTTAAGGACTGTCTAGTCTGACCCCTTCATTTGAAAGATGGCGAAAGTGAAGCTCAGAGATAGATAGTGACTTGCCCAAGGTCACACCAAGAGCAAGTAGAGGAACCCGAGTTCAAACTCAAGTCCTCTGAAACTTAAATCCAGTATTGTTTCTACCTACTGGGGCAAAGCAGAAATATCTTCCCTTAAAATAAAGAGAGCCTCTCTTAAGTCCTCTCTTCTCTCTACTAAATACTTCTAGTTCCTTCAAGCAATGCTGATAGGAGCCAGGCGATCAATAAACATTTAAGTGCCCACTATAAGCCAGACGCTGGGGATTCAAAAAACAGACAAAAGATAGTCTCCTCCCTCGAGGAGCTCACAATCTAATACTAGTCTTCCCATCATCCTGTTGTCTTCCACTGAAGGGCAGCTCCTCAATGAGCAACCAAAAACATGGTGTCATCACCAAAGACTTGTTCTGATCTGGCAAAAAAATTTGGGTCCATCATTGTATTTTTGCCTTGTTGATGTCTCTATAATAATGGGATTCCATCCAAGAAGCATTTATTAAGTGAGGAATTGTGTTAGGTCGGTGATTCCCAAAGTGGGCGCTACCGCCCCCTGGTGGGTGCTGCAGCGATTGAGGGAGGCGGTGATGGCCACAGGTGCATTTATTTTTTCCTATTAATTGTTATTAAAATTTTAAAAAATTTTAATTTCCAGGGTGCTAAGAAATATTTTTTTCTGAAAAGGGGGCGGGAGGCCAAAAAAGTTTGGGAATCACTGTGTTAGGTGCTAGGAATACAAAGACCAAATAAATAACAGCCCATGCTGTCAAAGACCTTATATTCTACTGAGAAGTTTGAGGAAGGAATAAGTCGGGCAGGATAATTAATTCTATTTTGGACATGTTGAATATGAGACCTTTATGGGAAAGGTAGGCCATATCTGGCAGACAGCTAATGCTATGGGAACAGAGGTCAGGAAAGAAACTAGGCCAGAGGTATAGGACTGGAAGGCATCTTCATCGAGATAACTAAACCCATGGGAGATGATTAGATCACCAAAAGATAGTAGAGGGAGAAGAGGAGGGTCTAGGACAGGGCCCAGAGCAGGGGTTGGCAACCTTTTTGGCCGTGAGAGCCATAAACGCCACATTTTTTTAAAATGTCATTTCGTGAGAGCCGTACAGTGCTCACAGTGCGGCTCCTGTAACAGCGCCTGAAAAAAAATGGACTTTATGGCTCCTGCAGAAAGAGCCGTATCTGGCCCTCGAAAGAGCCAGCTATGGCTCAAGAGCCATACGTTGCCGACCCCTGGCCCAGAGGAATGCCACTGGTCAAGGTAAAACATAAAGGAAGGGGAGTTAGTGGGATCTTTCACTAGAATTGTAGAACCATAGATCTAGAGCTGGAAGGGATCTCAGATGCCACCTAGCTCACACCAATATCCCAGTGTTCTATGAGCCTTAGAAATACTGAGGCATATTAAGTTTCTTTCTTTCTTCTGTAGTCCCCCATTGCCACCTTTGAAACAGTTATAGTGGGTTTTGTGGTGAGTTTTATTGCTAAACTACAGCATACCTTCACATTCAAAGCCACTGATTATTTTCAGGAGGGCCCCAGGTCATCGTAGGGCCCTTCCGTGCCAATTCCAGGGATGGGATTCCTTTTTACCAACACCACTAGCTCTTACCCATCACTTTCCTGCTGCTGCTCAGTGGGTGACAGAGGCAGAATTGCCACACCTTTTGAGAAGGCCCCATAGCCGACCGCACTATTACACACTTGCCATTGCCCTCGATCTTTGGAAAGACTCCCTTGGGGAGCAAAGGGAGAGGTTTCCAAGCATTACCATCCCAAGATGGAGGTTGACGGCAAGCTTCCCCATGTGTCCAAAGAGAGCCCACAAAGCCATGCTGCCTTTCTGCTGAGAAGGTGGCTGTTTGCAAGTGGCCCATCGGGGGTAGTTCATTTGCGTCTGGAGGGCTCAGAGGGCTCCAGGGACAACAAATGACTTCATGTTTCCAACAGAGGCAGCCTCGGGAGTGTTAGAGAGCATAATGCTGAGTTGAATTCACCCACCCCCACACAAACCTGGGGAGGGAGGGCTTCCTGCCAAAGATTCGCAACTGCCAAATTGCCAGCCCACAACTTAGAGGATCGAGTTGACTAATAAGGTCTTAAATTTGCCTGGATGGTACTTTTTAAATTTTTCAGAAGTTTTTCCATACATTAAGAATCTCCTATGCCAGTCCCCCAACAGTCCCAAAAGCATTCACACAATCAGGACATTGTTATGGTCCCTGTTTTACAGAGTGGGAAACTGAGTAACAAAAAAGATACTGAGGTTTTTCCAAGGACACGTGGTTAGTGACAGAATCAGAACAAATCAGGGAGGAAGGATAAAACTTTCTAGGTCTGGGGGCAGCAACCTCTTCATCACTGGGGGTCACCAGGGCAAAGCAATGAATCTCGGAACTGTAACATCTCCAGCAAATGTTCTCCCATCCTCTATTTAAAGACCATCAAGGGTGAAGCCGCTACCTCACAAGGCAGCCCAATCCATTTTGGAATCACTAAGGGTAGGGAATTTTTTCCTTACATGGAGCTAAAATTCACTCCCTGTGCACCTAGAACTCATCGATTCCAGTTCTGCCTTCTGATGCCAAATAGAACAAGACTAATCCATCTTCTCCGTGACAGTCCTTCAAAGACCTGGACACAACTATCTCTCCTAAATCTTCTCTTTTCTAAGTGGGGCATCTCCAATTCCCTCAGAGGGTCTTCATGTGGTATGACTTCCATGCCCTTTCTCAACGTGGCCATCCTCCTTGGAGATTGCTCTAGCTCATAAAACATGGCACCAAGACTTGGGTGTTTGATTCAAATATACATATCACAACCCATCCATTCCTGCTCCTATGGTACTGTTCTTATCCATACTTGCCTATAAATTTGCTGGAGATTAATTACCCTTTCAACACTCTGGAGGTTTTCTTCACTCTCTCTCGACACTGCGAGAATGTCAGCAGAAGAGAATGCAGAGGCCGCCCACTGGTTATCTTTGGCTCTTGTCATGCGCCCAGTTCATCTTTTACAATCATGCTTTTCTTTTTTGATATCCTTTACTCTAGCTTTTCATGATTCCTTGTTGCCTCTGAGTGAGGCTCCTCTCCATAGACGATAGTGCTCTATGACTTCAAGAGATATGATAGCCCTGGCAGAAAACTGGCATTATGAGGATTGGCTCTTATTTCAGGGACAAGTATGGGATCACTAGAGGGGCTCTGAATTTCCTTAGGACGATCCGGCCTAGCCTCCTCCTGTTTAAATCTGAGCCCACCTCACTGTCCATTTGCAGTATCTGTCCAGGATTTCTACTGATGGGTAAGCTCTAGAGGTTGTCTATTTAACCGCATGCCCTAATCTGGATGACAGACACTCTTCATTTGTTCGACTTTACTCATGTGGGTGATCAGATCAAACTCTTCACTGTTTTCAAATCACTGTTAATAAAGTTAGAATTCTGAAACTGATTTGTAGAAATCTCCCTCATTTCAAACTTGTGTTTTATCTATGCACAGCCCTTTTTTAAAAGCCCGGAATCACATCTCCCCATATCTCCTTGAGTGTTTCCTATTTGCCAATTTGTAGATGGGCTGGCCCATTTTCAAATGGCCTGATCTTAAATTATGGATCCATAAAAGTACATAGGAATAACCGACTTAACTAAAGGTCCTACCATCGGGAACCTCAGCCTGACAACCTAAAGCGAAATGATAAAAAGTCTCCTAAACAGTCCAAATGAATACCATGGAGTCCATATACTTCATCTCGTATATAATCAGGTCCCCGGTCCCTTGGCTATAAGATCACGACATTATAGCATTAGAAAGGATCAAACGTTATCTAACCCAAATTCCGACTTAGGGTGGTGATCATCTTTATAGACTAGCAATAGAACAACTGAGATTTATAACACTGATACTAACAATCAAGAAAACACCGCCATTTTGTCAGTCTACTTCATAACTAATATTTATAGAACACTTTGACTTTGCAAGGCACCTTACATATATATTATGTACTATATATTATATATATTATGTATGAATATAATATATATGAATATATATATGAAACATATATATATATGATCTCCTTTGAGCCTCATGACAACTGGTGGTGGGTAGGTCCTACCATGTCCATTTTGCAGATGAGGATTTTGAGGTTCAGTGAAATTGAATAATTCAGATGGCACCCTAAAATAAGTTTAAGAGGCAAGATCTGAACCTAAGTCTTTCTGATGTCAAGTCTAATGCTTTTGCCACTGAGCCGCGCTTCCTCTGACTTTTACTAGTTTGAAGAAGTAGGCAAAATTTTCCTCAAAATGCTTAAAGCCGAAAAAGCGTTGGCACTTAAACGAGCCAGCTTTAGTTACCTAGGAAATTTCCTCATATCCCCTGATGATACTCTGTGCATGAATGTGTATATGTGAGCACCTGAAAAGAACATGAATCATGGAAACTAAATGCTCATTAATATTTTGAATGTTAGCTTTTATTTACAGAGCAGTGGGCATGGAAAGAACATTAAATGTTAAATTAATGTCCTATAATTAGTTCTATTACAGATATTGTTGGCCACAGGCAGCGAGTCGAGGTGGTGTTCAACATCTGGATGGAAAGCGACATATTCAATCTCTTGATGTTTATAAGTATCCAGGTGTTGGGTGTCATGGGGCTAACGCATCCCAGTGATTGACGGAATTGTTCCTGTTTCTTCTAGCTTAGTTTTGGACTTGTATAGAGGCAGCTGTAATCTAAAATGTCATGGAATGCAGCTGGGTGGGTGGAGCAGAACTCTGTTGGCATAGCACATGAAGATAACAGGTCTGAAAGAGATTTGATTAGTGTCTTTCTGAAGCCATCTTCCTTTTGTTTGGGGGGTGGCCTATGAGGGGAAGCTAAAGAAAGCAGTTTTCATGTTGTTGAAAGTTAAACAAACATGCTGAGCCAGAATGTTCTTTAACTTTCCCCCAACGAAGTTGTCAGATGCGAGGCAGCCAAAGAAGGCCAAACTGGGGTAACAGAGTTCGAAAGCATTTTAGAATTCTAGATTTCTAAGCTCAAGACAGGATCGTTGAGGAAACACCGCAGGAGTTATCATTCCAGCTGTCCCTTCATTCCCATAACCTTCTCTGCCTTCAAATGTTAAACTCCATAGAGCCTTGAGCTGCTTCCCAGCAGACAAGAGGAAGAGGAGAGTTGGGCAAGCCCTTTGGCACTAGCCAGTGCTCTTAGAAAACGATGATTGGATGCCTCTGTATTTGGCAAGACCTGTACTCCACAAGAGCTTGCAAACCTTCGCTCATCCTAGGGGCAAGTGCTTTTTATCAGATTTCAAGCCAGAGCGGAAACCCTAATTTTACAGATAGGGAAAATGAGGCGAGAAATCTTAAGTTCCTAGTCACAAAAACAGTAACTAGAAGAACCAAGATTTCCATTCAGACCTTCTGAGGCCATTTCTGATGCTCTCGCCATCGCAGAACCTCAGGTGCCCTCTAGTCCAACTTATACCCAAATTAAAATCTCTGCTACAACATACCCTACCTTTGGTCTCTGATCAAAGACCTCGGATGAGGGTGAACCTGCTATTTCCCAAGAAAGTTCATTCAACTTCTGGATAGTTCAGATCACTGAAAGTTCTCCTCACTTTGCTTACTTGGAGCCCATATTTATCTTTTTTGCCACTTCTACCCTTTGTTCCTAGTTTTGACCCCAGAGGACAAAGAGAAAACCTTCCATATGGTAGCCCTTTATCATATCCCCTTTAAATTGTCTCTTCTCCAGGCTGAGCACTCCTGGTCCCTTCAACTTACCTTCCTATGCCACAATCCTGAACCCCTTTATCATTCTGGGGCCCACTCTGGATGGCCCTGCAGTTTATAAAGGGTTTTCCTAAGATTTAGTGCCCAAAGGTAAATATAATACTCAGTCATTTAATAAGTATTTATTACCTGCTAGATATTTGCCAAGTACTGTGCTAAGCTCTAGGGATGCAAAGATGAGAGAAAAAGTCTCTGCTCTCAAGAAGGCTATATTCTTTTGGGCATTGACGAGACCTGACAACTGATTTGGCATGGGGGATGTGGGAGAGAGAATACTTAAGGAAGAATCTAATGTTAGCCAATCTGGATGACTAGAAAGATGGTGGGGTTCTCAACAGAAACAGGCTAGTTAAGGAAAGATTTAGAAAATTAAGGAATTCTAAATTGAATATGTTGTCTAAGATGCCCTTAGGATTTCCAGTTGGAGTTGTCCCCGAGTCAGTTGGTGATGTGGGGTTGCAGCTTAATAGAGACTGGGGGCTGCATAAACCCATGGGGGGCAGGGAGGGAGGAGGAGAGATAGAGAGAGAAAAGGAAGAAAGAAAAAGAGAGAAAGAAAGAAAAAGAAAGAAAGAAAGAAAGAAGAGAAAAGAAAAGAAAGAAGGAAAGGAAGGAAGGAAGGAAGGAAGGAAGGAAGGAAGGAAGGAAGGAAGGAAGGAAGGAAGGAAGAGGAAATCATTAGTAATATCTCAGATTTGGTTTGACCATGGCAGAATAAAATAGAACTTTCCATTCCTTTGCCACTCTTAGTGTACCTTAGATTATATCATTCTTTTTTACTGAGTTATCATACTGATGAATTGTATTGTATTTGTAATCTGCTAAAAATCCCAGATCTTTTTCAGATGAAAGGCTGGCCAACCAGAACTGCCACATGTTATAGTTGGGAAGTATATTTTTTTCAGACTCAAGTATATGGTTTTCCATTTACTCCCATTTGTTGTCATCAAATTCGATTCAGCCCAAATTTATAGACTGTCAAGACGTATTTGGAACCTGATGGTCATCGAATGAGTTAGCTATTCCTCAAAGCTTTGTATCATCTGCAAATTTCCCAAGTATGCAATTTATCCAAGTAAGGGCTAAAAAAGTGTGGCACAGGACCAAGTACAGATCCCTGGGGCACTCCACCTGAGACATCTTCCAAGGTGACATCAAACCACTAATGATTACCATTAGGGTCTATCTGACAATCCAGTTCCAAATCCATCTAACTATACTATTATCTAGCCCATAATTTCATCTAATCCACAAGAATAGTGTAAGATGCTTTGGTAATTTGTATCTACAACATTTCTGGGATTGATTGCTCTACTAGCCCCAAACAAAGGCAATGAGGTTAGCCTGATGCAAGTTATTCTTGATAAAGCCATGTTGGCTCCTTGAGATTACTGTTTTCTTTTCTAGAAAGTCACCGTCTCTTTAATTGTTTTCATTTTAGAATTTTACCAAGAGTAAAATAAAGCGCACTGATTGGCATATCGTTTGTAGATTGCACTCTATTCCTTTCGTTTTGTTTCTCGGATAAACGGGACAATTATCTTCCACTGGTTTTGTGGTTCCTCTCCAGTACCAATGATCACAAAGATCACTGATGGTAGCTTGCCAATCATACCTGCCAATTCTCTCAGTACCCTGAAATGTAGTTCATCTCAGCTTGTTGACTTTCACCGGCTGTTCTTTTTTTTGTATCCCCAGCCCTTTGCGCAGTGCCTGGCACATAGTAGGTACCTAATAAATGCCTGACTTTTAAACTCAGAGTCAGCTAGATGGCCTCTTGGTATCTTCCTACTCATCCTGGTTATTAACTCCTTATTAGCTACTTGGGGCTGTTCTTTTGAATCCTTGACAGAGAAAACAGAAACAAAGTAAACACTGAACAAAAAGTTCTCTCTGTTGTATATTATGATTGTCCCATCCACTCAGGGCAGCTGTCCCATTCATTCCTTGCCTCTCCTGGTTTTCAAAACAGAGCTTTAAAAAATCCATTTTGTTGGTCTTACCTTTCTTCATTAGCCTTAATTCATTTTGAGCTCTACCCTACCTATTCTTAGGAGACCACCCATTTCTCTTCAATTCACCTTTTGTTCCCTGCTCTTGTTCCCATCTTCGAGATGTTTTTTTAAACAATCTAAGTTGGTCAATGAGTTCTGATTGCCTCCACACTGGTATGTTTTCACAACCTCCCCCCTTTGTTTCTCATCAGAATTGTTTCTAATTGTGTCGCTAAGCTTTCATTCCTGAGAGCTTAGCATCCTTCCCTGGGCTAATTGCTCCTACGAACTGTAGTCTGAGAGATCCTTTTTCTGAACGATTTGAAATTGGCTCTCCTAAACCACCCTAAGATTGAGGATGTCAGCATGTTAGACTGCACTCACTTTTCCCTTTCTTTGTCCATTCTATCACAGATTCTGAGATGGAGGGGCCACTTGCCTCGAACCTTTCCATCACTCAAATGCACCAACTAGTTTCTCCTCCCTGGCAAGAATAAATAAGATCCAGAATAGATGTTCCTCTTGTGGTTTCTTCTACCTTTTAAAGGATGAGATTATCAGTAGAGCAAGTCAGGAATTATTAGCCACTCTTCCTGGGGTCCAGAGACGTGCTATATGTCTGGACGACTGAAGCTGCCCATCACTATGTCACGTCTTGCCTCCGTGCCTGGCTTGAACTCATCTGTTCCTCCCTTTCCTGACCAGGCTGTCTACAGCATATTCCAATGGAAACACCATTTCCGTTTCTGCCTCCATTAGTCGCTAGAAACTACCCACCGTGCCTCCTCCCTCTGGCTCCTGGATTCCCTCACACGTTGGTAGCTTCAATTGAGCCTTCAGCGGGCATTTATTAAGTGTGTCTTCTTAATATACGGTGTGATCCTTGCCTTTTGCAAGCCCTGCTCCTTTTGAAATTGAGCTACATTCAAGTTAAGCGTCTCATCCCACTGAGTCTCAGGGATGGTAACTAGGAGGTACGATTTATCCCCGTGTGTCGCTATCTCCAGTTCAAGTTGTTTGTCTGACACACTAGGTGCATCTGTGTGTAGACAGCTAAGACTATGGGTTTTATTGCTGACTTCTATTGGGTCTTATCTTCTGCGAATTTCTGGCCGATTTTATTGCAATTCCTCCTCTTACAGCGGCATAGAGATCTGTATGGTATATAGCGAGGGGGCCAACAAAGGCGGTTTTCTTCCTCCCCCTTCCTTTTCAGTTTAAAACCCTTTTGATTAGATTGGCAAGTTACCAGGCACATACATTCTAACTGGCTCTTGTTTGTTTAAGGTACACTCCATTCCTGGCCCAAAGCCCATCATTCATATATTGAAAGCCATTGGCCAGAAATAGAAATCCCTTTCTCTGGTCCCACTTTCTGCATGGAGGCTGCTGGGTGGTTCACTGGATAGAGTGCTAGACCTGGAGTCAGGAAGACCTGATCAGATCCAGCTTTAGACATTTACTAGCTATGTGAGGCTGGGCAAGTCACTTCACCTCTGCCTGCCTCAGTTTCCTCAACTGTAAAATGGGGGTAATAAAAACACCTCTCTCCCAGGGATGTTGTGAGGTTGTATGAAATGCATAGCACGGTGTCTGGCATGTAGTGAGTGCTATGTAAATGCCCTTTCCCTTCCCTTCCTTTCCTCCTTCATCATACTAACTCTAACGACCATAGCAAAATACAGGGCAGTCACTGGAAGGAGCTGGTTTCCTTCTCGTGACTCTATGGCCCAAACTTAAGAGTTGATGGCATAGCTGGGCAGTGCTGGGTACCAGACACTGCTTAGCGCCTGGAAAATCTGCTCTAGTCTGTCTCTTTCCCAAGGTCATGGAGGTTTTGAAAGGAGCAGAACCAGGATCGTACCCGAGCCCTTTGACTGCCCAAGTCCAAGGGTTCCTCTGCACATCAAGCTGCCTCTCCATATAGCACTTTCTTCTTTTGGAACAAGACCGTACTCATTGAGATGATGTTACCGCTAAGGCGTCATGAAGTACTGTGAGGCTTTGCTTTTCCTTTTCTCCAAGAAGTGGACCCTGAAGGGATGTGGTTCCCTGAGGCCGAGAAGACCCTTTCGGGGTAAATAGATTCTCTACCTCCCTCCCCACCCCAGCCGGTAGGACCCTTTCTGGCCGAATGGTGGACTTCTGTTTGGTGGCCTGTTCTTTTTGGTCCCCAGACAAGCCATGGAAAGGCAAAACGGCCTTGTCGGTGAGAAATGAAACAAAGAAAAACTGACAGCTACAAAGGGGAACAATGATTTAATGGGGTTTTCCAATTGGAAGAGGCCTTATCCACCACCTAGTTCAATCCCCTTATTTACAAATGAGGAAACTGAGGCCAAGAGTGGAGAAGTAATTTGACCAGTGGCAAGACTGGGATTCCTACCCAGGCCACCCAGGTCTGATTAGAAATCAGGTTTCTTTTACTACCCCCCGCCACATTCCTCTCCACTCTTTATTAAAAGACACAGGCTTCCATTTTCCATCTGCGACAAATTCCAACACTTCCAGTCTCTAATCTAATTATTAGAGACATTTTCCTGCCATCGAGCTGAAATTTGCTTCTTTCCAACTTCCAGCCATTGTTCGGAGTCTTGCCCTTCGTGACCTGGCAGGGAAATCTTAAGACCGTGAATTGGGACCACCTACACTGTTGTCTCCGAAGGCCAAATTCTGTGGCAGAGCCCTCAGTGGCTTTGGGCTGAGCCCTCTCTGTCTCCTATGCATGGAGAGTAGTCCTTTTTTACCTTGGACAGGAGCTGAATCTCTCACCTCACTTTGTGATGGAGGTGAAAATCGGGTCCTTCTATGGGCTGCCTAAAAAATGGCGGGGCTTTCCCCTAAATCAGCACCAGAAGTATGGGGAAACGCAGCTTGGTTGCCCAGCTCATCAGTACCTGGGAAGCACGGATGCTTGGCGGCCTGAGGCTTTTCCTGGGCCAAATTATGAAGTTGGTGAGATGTGGGTTTGTCATTCCTGCCTCCCTTCCTTATGGCCTTCTTCCTCCCGTCCAGATACTTCCTCCCTAACCCAGGGACTCAAATCAGAGGAATCTCCATTTATCATGCCTGGGTCCAAATGATAAGAGCTCCTGAAGGCAGTCTCATTCTAAGATGGCTTCCCCACTTGGGGGGGGGGGCGTAGCTAAATGGCTCAGTGGATTGAGAGCCAGGCCCAGAGACGGGAGGTCTTGGGTTCAAATATGACCTCAGATGCTTCCTGGCTGGGTGACCCTGGGCAAGTCACTTCTCCCCCACTGCCCAGCCCTTACCGCTCTTCTGCCTTGGAATCAATACACAGTAGTGATTCTAAGATGGAAGGCGAGAGTTTAAAAAAATAAAATTAAAAAATAATAAAATGGCTTCCCCCAGAAAAGCAGAACTGGGTTCAAGATATTCTATGGCTCCTTACTCAAAATCATAGCCCACAAGCCACGCATCTCCCCCGACCCCACCCTGCCCCGCTCCATATGTTTTCCTCTTCAGCCAGAGGACACAAGGCAAAGACACTTAATAAAATACTATAGTAAAAAAGTGGCAATAGGACACTCCACTGCACCCGTCCCCAAACCTGGGGTCTGCCTACTCTCCCCAAAATACACGTACCCTGAATGGGGGGTGTAGGAATGCCTAGTGTAGGAAATCAGTGTGCCCAGAGTAAATACATACAGAGAACATGTGGGACCAGGACACACACATGGAAAGGCAGCTCATGCCTCTCATGTGTAGGGCTGCCCGTCATCATTCTGTTCCCATTGGGCCTCGCCCCTCCTCCCTCCAACAGACAGAGCTTTTCTTTAGAAAAACCTGCTGGGCCTGCTCATCATTTTCTGGGGTGTTGTCATTCCCTGATAGCTTTGTGGGAGAATTTCCTGGTCTCACGGCACTGGCTTGCTCTACTGGACAATTGGTTCTCTGCTTCCCCTACGTACCAGTTTCTGAGTTGAGGTGCTTCTTCTTAATAAAAGAGGAAGGAAGGGGCAGCTGGGTAGCTCAGTGGATTGAGAGCCAGACCCAGAGACGGGAGATCCTGGGTTCAAATCTGGCCTCAGACACTTCCCGGCTGGGTGACCCTGGGCAAGTCACTGAACCCCCGTTGCCTAGCCCTTATCGCTCTTCTGCCTTGGAACCAATATTGATTCTAAGATGGAAGGTAAGGGTTTAAAAAAAAATAAGAGAAGAAGAATTCCACCCTGGCTCTCTTCTAGCTTCCAGGATTACGCTTTGGTTCGTTCAATGAGGAGGCAGGTACTTCAATTAACCAGGCATTGGACTGGGAAAAAAAAATCCTCACCTGCTTTCTCCCCCCAACAAGAAGAATCTGTCAATTATCAGGCTTAACTAGTCAGTTTTTCTTTACCCCCAAAGAGGCGAGAGTCTGAGACTGGGGTTGGGGTGGGGGGAGACTCGTCTTTTAAACAAAGAACAGCTAGTTAGCTAAAAAGAACTCCCAAGCATTTAGTCTGCTTTTGAAGCTTGTTCTCTTGCCGATGGGGGGCAAGATCTTTGTGCCAAGCCTCCGATTCAGGGTTAGAAAGTACCCTTTAACTTCCACCAGTTCCTATTTGCCAGCCTGAACCCCTTTAAAATCATTTCAGAGATTGTTTTTCGACCGAATGCCAAGGTCTGTTTGTTTCTGAAGCCCCAGAGGCTTGAGAATTTTCACAGCCCTCCCAAGAGTCTTTGGGTCGCCCATAAAAACGAAAGGAAGGGGGGAAATGAGAACAAAAAACAAAAACAAAAACAGGTGGAACCTTTCGCAAGGCAGCTCCCCCTACCCTCCATCCCTTGTTCCAAATTCCTGCCTTTATTATATATGTATCTGTGCCCATCGGCAAGAGGCCTAGGCTTGTGCTTTAATGGCATTAATTTAATAACACTAAAATGTTCCAAAGAATTGGAGACAAAGCGGGTGCCCTTGGATGGGGCAACGATTCAACAAAGTGTGACACAGAAATGTAGAGAAGTAAAACCAGGGAAAACGACATACACGATGACCGCGACGATGTCAATGGAAAGTCCAAAAACAATTCAACTGAATTCCGTCCAGTTATGCTTGGCCCCAAAGAAGAGACGGCAAATTGCATCTCCCTCTTTTCTTTGCAGAAGTGGAGAACTCTGGGTGTGGAACTGCCAGCCTCAGTTAATGTGTTGGTTAGTTTTGCCGAACGGCTTTATTTTAATTTGTTAAAAATTATCCGGTTCAAAGCACGACTCTCTGGTTCAAGGAGGAAAGGAAGGTGATGTTCCACTATTCTATTAAATGAAATCTTCGAATTGAACACTTAGTAAAAACAAAACAAAACAAAACCATACTGGATGTGGACTTGGAGGTCCTGGGTGCGAATTCTAGTTCTTTTCCTTCTTACCGGTGTGACTTGAATTGAACTGCCTGTCCTTCCTTTGGTCTCATTGTCCTCCTATTTAGACTGAGGAGGGTTTCAACCCAGTTGGTCTCCAAAGTTTCTTCCAGTTTTATGATCCTATAAAACTCTGCTGTGATGAGTTTACAATTTGCTATGACTCTCAGCTGTGGACTAGATAGTTTCCAAGGAATCTGCTGGCCCTAAGACTATATGATTTCAACTTATATTCATTCAGATCTGAGGCTCAGGAAGAAGTGACTTGCCCAAGGTCACACAGGAAAATAATGGCAAAGTCGGGACTAGACCTTCAGCCATCTGATCTCCTAAACCAGGGGTTTTTAACCTGGGTCTCAGGGACTCGTTCATACGTTTGAATTTATTGACAACTGTATTTGGAGATAATGGGCTTCCTTTATAAACCTGTGTAGTTTATTTTTCACACTCGAAAGCTTTGTTCTGAGAAGGGGTCCACAGGCCTCACCTGAGTGCCAGAGGAGTCCCTGATGCAGAAAAGGTTAAGACCCCCTGTCCTAATCCAGTTCTCTTTCCACTAGAGAAGGAGCCTTTGCCAAGTAGAGTTTGAGGGGGCCCGAATTTCAACCAAAGCCCCCTGCTGAAAGCCCTTAATTCAACACAGTTGAGCATGTTTCAAAAACAAAATACCCAGCAGGCTTTTCTAAAGCCTTGGATTTTTGTGCAGGCTCTGGCAGACCTTCTCTGGGTAAGGAGGATGGGAGCCACAAGGAACCTTAGACGCTGCTTCCTGTAAAAAGAAACACTTGTGCTAATGTGTATAAACCACATTCTTAGCAGGGTGCCCACATAGCGGGACTCACACCAGGGGGGCCCCCACCTGCTCTCGGGAACTCATGTGATGATGATATCTACTTCTCTTTGTCTCTTCGCACACTTCTTGCCCAAGAAGTACTCTTGTGAGTGCCTTCAGCATCTTCTTGCCAGCCTTCACAGAACCTTCGAATGAAAGACATCACCAACTGCGATGGTGCCTCGGTTTCTTCCGCGGTCATTAGTCAACAATGAGCCCCCGCTGTGTAGGGAGCCTTGGGCTCCACACTGAGCCATACCAGAGAAGGCCTCGAGTCCGTCCTCCAAAGGGCAATACGAAAAAGTTCGATAATAATGTGGGAGAAATAACTCTGTGTTTTTAGTAATAGGTTTGTAGAGTGCTGTTCTCACAACGAACCTGCTAGATCTCTGCTGCAGGCATTATCCTATATTATCCCCATTCTATGGAGGAGGAAACTGAGGCTCAGACAGACTAAATGACTTGCCCACTGTCACATAAATAGAACTCCAGCCCAAGTCTCCTGACTCTTTTGACTGCATCGGTGGGGCCTCTTGAATTCCGCAATACAAAAAAGAAAAAAAAAATAGCCTTGAACTCAACAAACAGGAAAGCTTGTTGGCTGATTCGGGGTCATCAGAAGGCTCTAAAGCAGGGATGGTTATCAAGTTGAATGACTAGGGACTTGAGAGAGGCCTAGAAGACTGGGAGGGTTTCAGATTGGTGAGGAAAGGGATACCTGCTTTGATCAGAAGGAAGCATGGGAGCAAAGCTATGGGGCAGAGAGAAGGCCCAGCTGGATGTCCTGAAGAGATCAGGAAAGAAGAATAGTAGTGGTGGTGGTGGTGGTGGTATTTGAGGGATAGTTTGGGGCTGGTTTACAAAGGGCCTTGAACGCCTGGTTAAGACTTTTGGGATGAATCATTGTGGAGGCCATACTGAGAGCCTGTGGATGTTTCTGAACTGAAGAGTGCGATGGCCTCTACTGTCTGTAGATGGACCACTGAAGATGGCCACATCTTCACTCTCCCATTCTTTGTGGCCCATTTTGGGGCTTTGTCTTCTTAATGGCCTATTTCGGAGCAAACCCCCTCCTTCACAGGGCAGTCATACAGCATCGCAAGGGTCCCATCCCCCCTATCGGCGCTCCTGGGACCCAGTGGCTTTGGGGAAGCAGACACAGATGGCCTCAGTGATCCAGACTAAGGCAGAGAAATGACACCCCGTCCATAATGGGAGATTTTCACGGGGTTAAACCCTTTCTTCCCTTTGATCCATTTGGGACGGGGAGGCTGGGGTGAGCTGCTGCAGCTGTAGCAGATGTGTTGGCCTCCACTCCAGGCATTCCAGCTTCCTGCTGTGTCTTTGTTTCCCTCAGCACAGGGTAACCTAACCCCGCACGTTGGGACAGCTCTGCCCTTTGGGAAATGGACTCGAGCCCTCTATAGAGGCAGAGCTTTGCACGCTTCCTTTTCTTACTCACCCTGAGTGTAATTGATTCTACAGCCATTAAAAAAGAGGAAGAAATACCCAACTCTATGATTACACAATCCCCTGGGAATGTGATTGACTCTCCAAATGTGGGCTGAGAACTAGAGGGGCCGCCACCAGAACTGAATTCGGTTGTGAAGGAAAGGGGCCTTCTTGTCTTTCCCAGGGTGGGCTTCCTAGGCAGGGCCAGCTTGTGGGCAGCAGAACTGGGAGAGGCGAGCCTGGGCAGCTTTCCCCTCCCTTTTCACTTCCCAGTCCTGTACACCGGGCATCAGGGACTTTCCTGGGGTCCCAGAAACATAGATTTAGAGTTGGAAGGGCACTTAGAGACCATCAAGTCCCACCTTCTCATTTTACCAAAGAGAGAAAACCATAGTTGAGAGACATTAAGTGACTTTCCCAGGGTCACACAGCTAGTAAGTGCCCGAGGCAGGATTTGAACACAGCTCTTCTCGACTCTATCCATAGCACCACCTAGCTGCCAAAGCGAGGCAACTGCTAAACTCCTCCACCCTGAGGATGGTGTTAGGGACTCACTGAGATTCCACATCCTTTTAGGGCAATTGATTGACTTTTTAAAGAATTACTGAAAAGGGGCAGGGGACAAGTGTGCAAAATAATGGTGGAATTTCAGGCACTCACGAGGGAGAAATCTGGGAGTGAGGAGAGTCTTAGATCTCCTCAGATCTATTCCTCCTATATCATATGGTTAAACTTTTAAGATCATAGATTTAAAGTTGGAAGGGTCCCTGGGGATCATCTCCTTCAAGGCTTTCATTTTCCAGGTGAGGAAACTGAGGTCACAGTCCCACAAGTAGTAAGGAGCAGCCCCAGGTGCTCTGACTCCAAACTCAGGGATCTTTCCCATATACGAGACTGGAGTGAGTACACGAGGCAATTTCTAGGAAGCCCAATCCCATCGATCGGATCCAATAATTATCTAGACTAGGCAGTGGGCAGAACAAACCCCTCTGCATTTAAGGAGCAGCTTCTATTGGGGAGGGGACCTCTTGCAGCTGGATTATGAGAATCTGAGAAGGAAGAGAGCTCTAACAATGAAGGAAATTGGAAAAGGTGGCGGGAGGTTAAAAAAAAAGGCTCCTTGACTTGTTCATGCTTCCCTATAAAATGAGGTAATGATCGTAAAGCACTTAGCACAGTGCCTGATAAAGCCGACACATAGTAGGTGTTTCATAAATACTCATCTCCTTCCCTTCGGGGGACATCCATGAACATTTTAGAGCTTAAAGGGGTCTAAAAGGGTCCAATTGTCTCATTTTTAGGGGAGGTTTTGAGGTTTAGAGAGGGAGAGGACCTTGGCCAAGGTCACTTGGTGACATGTTGCATAGAATTGCCTTTATAGGCAAACAGAGTAGATGGCTGAACACATAGTCTATTTTGAGGGCCCAGAAGGATCCAATTCTGCCCCACTCCCACCTCCAGCCCCCACCTGTCCTCAGAGCTTCAAGAGGATCCAATTCTCTCCCACTCCCACCCCTAGCCCCCACCGGGCCCCAGAGGAGGAGCAGTTGGGGAATGTTGCTGACGGGGCCGATTTGGGCTGCTGGGTTATTAAGGGCTACTTTCTGAGGTAGTGAGTTCTCTTCCATCTGAGGTGGCGGGATCCCTGTGGGTCTGGTGGGAGCCAGGGAGGAGTTCATAGTAACAACATGCATTTGGTCAGTTAACGATAATAACCAATATTTAGGCTGATGGAGCCCTCCTGGAGGCAATGCAAGTATTCTCATTGTTCCCTTTTTAAGAGAAAGGGGGTCATGTAACCATGGAAAATTTTTCTAAAAAAAAATAAATTAAAATAAATAAAATAAGAGAAAGGGGGACGGCAGGCTCAGATCGGGGAAGCCATTTGCTTGGGATCACACAATTAGTGTTGGAGTCAGTTCTAAAGCCATAGGATCAGAGCTCTAGGGCAGGGGGTTTCCACCCAGGGTCCAGGAACTTGGATTGTCTTGTTTCGTTTTTTACTATTTCGACAACTATAGTTCAATGGTGTGGTGCGGAGAGGGGGCATAACTGCTTTGCAGAATTCTTCTGTCAGTTAAGGAGGGTTTTAGAATCTTGGGAAAAAGTTCAGTTGGTCCTGGGAACTCGCGGAGAAACAGTTTCCTTTGTAATTCCTGCGGGCTTTATTTTACACATTTAGAAATATGATTATGAGAAGAGGCTCGGAGGCTTCTCCAGATAGCCCGAGAGCTTCATGATACCGAAAAGGTGAAGAGCCCTTACCTAGATAAAAAGGAGAGATTTCAGAAGCCATTGAGTCCATCCCTGTCATTTGACAAATGAGAAAACAGACCGAGGCTGGTTAAGCACTGCCCAGGTCTCCAGGTAACAAACGTCGAGGGTAGGGTCTACACGGAGGTTCCCTGACCCTAGTGCCTCTGGAGTTAGACCCTTTGCCCCTGTTCTATGCCAATTTCACCAAGTCCTTCTTAACTCCAGGACACAAGCTCTTTCCACTACCTGGGAACATGTCCAGTTGCAGCTAGATGCGATGGATTGGCACTTGGGTGGGGCAAGTGGTCTAAGGACAGCAATTGATGTCCCTAGGGTATGGGGGAGGTCTATGTGGGTCAGGGCTGAGGACTTCTGGTTAAGAGAGTAACATGAAAGTTCCTAAAGGAGTCCAGCTCTCCCACAAACACCCCAGCAAAGATCTGAACAGACACCAGATGGAATAAGAATCGAGAAGACCAAATAGAAACATCAGTAAACTACTCTACCCAGTCCAAGACTGCACCAGAAGATGGCCAGAAGCCTTCAGGCACTCAGAGAGGGCACCCACAAGGTGAGGCAGAAGCCAGCATGAGCTCCAATAAATGAGGCCTGAAGCCAGTGGGATCTGGGCCCTGACTTGTTGGAGCAGCAACAGGAAGAATGGCGCCACTCCCTAATAGGTCACTGAGGAAGGAGACAGGGCCAGGGACACACTCAGAGACCTAAAGCCAGCACTCGGGCTGGAACTACAGCAAGAGACAGAGCAGCCTTCAAACCCCAGCCACCAGAGACCATTGCCATCTTAGATATACGATGAGGGCCTATTAGGGTCACAAGATGGCAAAGAACCAACTCCCAAGGTCAAGAGTCTCAAGACTGGGGAGAGGGAGTGACTAGCAGTTCTAGATCTCAAAATATAATATAAAGTAGCAATAAACAAAATGATTTTGTACTGACTGAAAAATTGAAAAGTTTATCAGTGGAACAGACTGGGTCTCCAAGACCCAGAAGCCATTGAAATGAGAAACAAAGTATTCCAGAAACCCCAGGAGTCTACGTACTGGGGTGAAAACTCAGTATTCAACAAGAATTCCTGGAAAAAAAAAACCGGAAGGCAGATTGGTAGAATAGACAGAGCTGAGCATCTCACACCACATGCCACAATATGTTCTGAATAGATACACGAGTTTATAAGAGTTTATATCATCAACAAAATAGAGGAAAAGGGAAGGAGATACTTTTCCCAGCTATGGATAGGGAGGGGTTCTTGACTAAAGAAGGCAGAGAGGATCATGGGAGATAAAAGGCACCATTTTGATTATATAAAACCGAGGTTTTTTTATACATACAAAATTAATATAGTTAGATTCAGAAGAGAAGTTGACTGGTGGTGGGGGGCGGGGGGAAGTTTCTGCAGTAAGTTTCTCCAACAAAGATATCCAAGCCATATAGGGAATGTATACACACATAGGGGAACAATACCCCCTCCTTAATAGATAAATGGCTCTAGCATAGGAGCAAGCAGTTCTCAAAAGAAGAAATGCAAACTGTCAACAACCATATAGAAAAACACCCCCCCATCGCTAATAATAAAAGAAAGGCAAATTAAAGCAACTCAGAGGTTCTACTTCACACCCCTCAGATTGGCAAAAGTGACAAAAAATGGAAAAGGACAGTTGGAAGGAAAGCAGGAGGACAGGCACATTAATGCCCTGTTGGTAGAGCTGTAAATTGATCCAATCTTGCTGGAAAGTAATTTGGAGCTCCACCCAAAAAGTCAGGAGACTGTACACTAATCCTAACCGGGTGCTACCAACATTAAGCATATACCCTCAAAAGATCAAAGAAAGAGGGGAAAGACCCACACGCAGCAAAGTATTTATAGTAGCGTTCTTTGTTGTAGCACAGACTCAGAAACAAAATAGATGTCTGCCCACTGGGGAATGGTTAAATGAATTATGGTATGTGAATATAATGGAATATTACTAAACTGTAAGAAATGTCAATAGGGATGGGTTCTGAGAAACCCGAGAGGACTTGTATGAAATGGACAATAAAATGAATAGGGCCAGGACGATTCCTCTGCCTACCAAATTATAAAGGAAAACAACTGTTTTAAGACTAAGAACTTTTACCTCTGCAATGCTCAATCGAGACTCCATTTTGACTAATGATAAAGCACTTCCTATCTCTCGGCAATGAGGTATGAACTAGGAGGGCAGAATGAGACATCACTTTACACGTGGAACCGGTGGATTTACCCTTGCTTGACTGTACGTGTTTGTTAAGAGAGAGCAGTTGTAGATATTGTTTCAGGGATGGGGGAGCACTGAGGGAGGAGTGATAATGTTAGAAAAAAGAGAGAAAAGAAAAGAGTAGCATTAAGACATTTTTAAAAATACCGAGAAGAGAGAAGGATGTTCCCAAAGGACACAGGAAAGAGGGCCAATGCTGGCACTACAGACTTATCTAATATGGACGTTAAAAAACCCCAAGCTGTACCGAAGAGATTCCAAGGGGCCTAGCCAGTCTTATTTCCCTATTCTCTGTAAGTCGAAAGAGTCATGTTTATTGATAGTTAAGTGCATAATCAAGAAGACATTTTTGTCAAAAGCAGCTTTGGGAGGAAAGCGGGATTTGCCTACTTTATGAGGTTGCTGAGAGGTTTATGGGAAGGGTCCAGCTGGACTCCGATGTGTGCCTAAGGGCCCCTCTGATGGACGTGGATACCTCCCTCCTCCCCCAGTGACACCTGTATCTCGCCTTCTGCTCTAGTGGAGGAGGACAGAGCTGCGGGGAGTGGGGGGATCTTCCTTATATGTCCCGAACACTGAATCCTATACCCATTAAAAGACCCTGACCTCACCCAGCATAGGACTGATGGCACAAGCTGCAGTGGGGGTGGGGTGGGGCGGTGGGGGGCAGCTGGGATCAGGGCCAGAGCCCCAGGAAACAGCCAGCAGGCAGAGAGGCAATGATAATAATGGCTGAGATGTCCAGAGATTCATTTTGCCCTTTTTAGCTGAGTGAGAGCTATGAGAAGGAACACCCAATGTGCTTGGCATAGCTCAAAATGCCTCCCGCCTTGTTTTCCTTGGGGATAGCCCAGGGTGAAAGCCAGCAGTGGAGGGGAGCTTAGGGCCCCATGGGGGAGTCCCAGAAGGGCCTCACAGCTACCTAGGGAAGGCTTACTTTTTGATTCATCATAATAGGCTCCTAGATCTCAAGCTGGAGGGGACCTCAGAGATTATCTAGTCCGACACGTTCATTTTACAGGGGAGGTGACTAAGTCCCAGTGTGGTGAAGCCACCCACTCAAGATCACCCAGTTAGATCTGGAAGGAACCTCAGAGGTCATCTGGTCCAACCACTTCGTTTTGCGGAGCAGAAAACCGAGTCGCAGGGTGGTAAAGCCTCTCCCTGGAGATCACGCATATAGGATCACACAGTTAGATCTGGAAGGGACCTCGGAGGCTATCTTGTCCAACCCTTTCATTTTCCAAATGATTACAATTTGTTTATGGCTAAATAAATACACACATAAAATCATCACTCACCTGTTTAGAGAACTCCAATACAATGGAAGCTCTTTGAGGGCAGGGCTTGTCTTTTTTTTTCTCTTTGAATCCCTCGTGGTGCCCGGTATCGAGCAGGCCACAGGGTGTGCCCCCGACTTCTCTAGGTGTCCTGGGAATTGGATGGGGCTTATCTACCCTTTGGCAGGAGGGCCTCCAGCCAATGGTATGGACCTTACCCATGCCATCTCATTGCGCATGTGGCACTCTCCTGCCAATTGTATGGAATTTGCACTTGCTATCCCCCACCCCCCCCCACCCCTGCGCATGTGAGTCTCCCTATTCCCCCATATGGCAAAGAATAATGCTATGGCATGATCAAAAAAAGTCCGAGAACCATGGGAGTTGGCATTTAATAAGTGCCCTGTGGGATGGATTGGGTTACGTTAAGTCCTGCCTCTACTATTCACCTGTGCTTGAGCAGGTCTCTAGCTTTCCTGAGCCTCAGTTTCCTCTTCTGTAAAACAAGGGGGTAGGATTAGATGATCTCGAGAGTCACTGCCAAGTCTAAATCCTATGATACCATGACCGTTAGTCATGTTTTCCTACAGTGAATGTCAGAGCTGAAAGGAACCTTAGAGACCATATAGTACAAAGGAAGAGATTGTCTCTTTCTCCATTCTTCTTGCCAATTTGGGCAGATCAGTTGGTTTAGGGCTCCCTGAATGCAGGCCCAGCATTCCAGAACATCTGCTGCCCCCAGGGAACATCTTGCCAGCCTGTCCAATTGTCAGCAGCCTCCCCTTCTTTCTTTTTTTCCTTAGCAGGCCCTCAGAGGTAACTTATCGAGTGCAGTCCATATACGGAAATCGAAGAGAGGAATGGGTCAGTTGGCCCTGCCCAAGTTAAAAAAAAATCGTTCAGCTGTCAGGATACTTTGGCCGAGATCTGTTCATGATGCAAATGGGCAGTCACCTGCTGGTAGAGGCCAGTGATAAACACGATTAAACACACAAAGAGAATGATTGCCCGGAAGAAACTCACGCTGAAAGAGCTGATTTGGATCATTTAGAAAGGCAGAGAGAAATCACAGAATTGGGCAGGACAGGAGCATTCATACCCTTGATTTCTAAGAGCAACTAGCTTCGGTTCCCCCCCCACCCATGACTTCTTTCTAGCTGCGCGATTCTCGGCAAGGGACTTGACCTCTCTCAGCCTCAGTTTCTTCTTTGGTAGAGGGAAGATAACAATGGCACCATGACCCCACGCACGGGCTCAGACGAGATGATCCAATATATTAAAAGTGCTATATGACTGTGAATCATGATATTATGACTATAACCCCCGGAACATCAAAAACAGAGGGAGGGGTGGTCTCAGAGGTACAAAAATATTCAGAGCAGTACTCTTGGTGGCGGCAGAACCTGTAGACAAAGGGGGGCACCTGTCAACTAAGATACGGTTGAATAAATCATGATGTAAATGTAATCGAACATAACGGAATTCTAAGAAACAACAAAATATTAAAATTCAGAGAAAATTTGGAATTGATATATAAATAAATAGATTTCTATATTTAGATATATATTTATAAATAGATATATAACTAATTTTATTTATTTATAAATAGATATATAACTATATAGCTTACACGGTAGCCACAAGTCTCCCAAATCTGATCAGTCCAGCGATTAAGTTGGATTTCAAAAGGCTAAAAGACCGAAGCATACCTCTTGCCTCTTGTCAGAGAGGCGGTGGCTAAGGGGTATGGAGTGAGGCCTCTAGTGATCATCCATGACCAAAATGTTGCTTTGGAGCTTTTGTTGTGGGGGTATGGGAAGAGATAGCGGAAAATGACAGTTATTCTTTTTTTAAAAGCTGCAACAAAACACGCAGTTTTAAAGCTTTAATAGCACATACATATATATATATATATATATACACGTATGTATACTTTATATGTACATATAGAAATATACACAAACAGATCCACGTCCTCTTAGACACACATACATGTGTGTATGAAAGTGTTTTATAAACTTACAATAGCTACAGAAACTGAGCAGCAGGAAGAGGCTACTTGGTTGGGACCATCAGCCCATTTGCTAATAAGTGGCCATTCCAATTTCTCTAGCGTCTTAAAGCTTACAAGGCACTTTCTTCATGGTAGCCCTGAAAGACAGATAGCTTAGGTATTGTTTATTGTTCTCGTTTTATAGTTCAGGAAGCTGAGGGATGGGCACAGGAGTCCTGGCAGTAGCAGCACCTCCAAGATCACTGGTCTTGTCGGGGAACGATCATCTTCATTTCCTATGGAGATGGGACCAGCCATCACCACCCACCGATGACCAATGACCACACACAGGGCAGGCAGGTCAGCCTCTCTGAAATAACAGGGCACCCCGAGGTGGACCCAGGAAGCAGCAGGTGCCAGGCTAGCCACAGAAGCACTGCCACCATCCTAACCATCCTCTTCCCTCAGACCCATTGGAGACAGCCCAGGACCCTGAACCTAAGAGCCTTGGGATAGCCATACTTCCAGCCCAGTACCTTCAGCCACCATCCCAGAAAGCCTCTGTGGAGATTTAGCCTGGCCATATCCTGTAGGGCTGCAGCCACAGCTGTTGAATACGTAGAAAAGAAAGTTCTTACTCCCCAAATCCTTGATACCATCAAATAGTTCAACACCAGAAACTGATATCAGTGGAAATGACATGAATGAAGAGGAGTTATCGTTGGCTTTGCCACTAGACCCTAAGGATCATGGGACCTTTCCATCTGACTTGAAGTCTCTCCTATTAGAATATGAGTTCCTGGAGGTCAGAGACTGTCTTCCTCTTCTGTTCATATTCCCACTGCTTAGCACAGTACTTTGCATACAGGAAGTGCTTAATAAGTGCTTTTTCATTCATTCGTTGAGTGTTAAAGACTCTTGGCCATGATCATACAGCTGGTAAATGTAATGGCTGAGATTTGAATCCTAGGCTCCTATTTGTCACAACACTGTGACTTACCCTTTGTGGGCTGCCTAACTGTAAACACAGACCAGAAAAATAGCTATGGAAAACAGTAGCCTGAAGAAGTGACTTCTCAGGGCCAAGAGTCACATTTCCAGTCTTGGCTCCAATTCCATCTTCCTGGTCTTATAGGCCTGTGGGCCATCTTGAGTTTGCATTAGTCAGCTAGAACCCTGGTATGGTTCCGATGGTATAGTGGAAAGAGCCCTGGAGGCTCTGGAATACACAGAGACCAGAGTTCAAATATGGCTTTGCCAACTACCGGCTGTGTGACCTTGGGCAAGTCATTTCCTTGTTCTGAGTCACTAGTAACTTAGCAATGCCAAGGCTCCCTTTGTGACCCTTGAAGATCTCCTCCAGCTCTTGAGCTCCTGAGCTCCTGGAGAGAGTATGAGCTTAGAGTCACACCTGACAGCCCTTCTAACCCTTTTGCATTTCCTCTCTTTCCCCTTTGTTCTGTGTCAATGCCCTTCAAAAGGTGTAAATAATTAGCTAAACTAAATACCAGGCTCCGGAATGAATGACTACCATTTTACCTGTTCATGGGTTACCCAGGGGCCACTGAGCACGTGCTGTCTAGGAGTGTTCTTTAACTTTTTATTTCAATGTCCCCTTTCCCCAACACTCCCTTGAGGCCAGGGACCAATGGGGCCCCAACACCTGGCAAAGGGCCCCAGCTCATCCAGGCTCTTAATGGACTTTCGCTGTTAATGGGGATGATGCCGATGATGATTAATGGGTCATGGAATAGAAGGAGGCTTGGCATGGAATTCTGGCTCTGGAAGGTATTTCTAAGTTTTGTGACCCGGGGCAAGATACATCTGTAAAACAGGAATCATAAGCTCATGGGATCAGAGATTCGTGCTGGACGGGACCTCAGAGGTCCAATCTCCTCTTTTTACAGAACTGGAACTGGAGTCTAGAGAGGTTAAGTGACTTGGCCAAGGTCACAGAGGAAATGGGTGGCAAAAGAGATAACAATACTTAGGTCAGAGACCTCCACAGCACTTAGCAGATACTCAAATACGATACCAATTCATTCTTTGGCATTTTTTCCAATTATTTATCGGACAAAGTGATCGTAGATAATTTGTACTTCAACGTTCAATAATGAACAGCATTTAACATTTTGTATATAATCTTGCACTTAATAATTTTTTTTTTCAAAAAGAATGTTGAAAGAGACCCATCTCTGAAGCAGAAATGGTATTTATCTCACCGATTCTGTGTACTTAAGATTCTTGGATCATCACAATCCCCAAAGAATCCAAGTCGCATGTCAGAGACTCATCAAACGGTAGCTGTGGGGATGAGGGAAGCTGCAAAGATAAAAACAACCGGCCTTGGCAGCGGATTGGATGTGGGGTGGGGAGAGAGAAGGAGCAGTTGAGAACGATTCCCAAGTTTTGAGCCTGGCACACTCGGAGGATGGCGGTGCCCTCCACAGTAATAGGGGAAATGTATCATCGGAAAAGGAGGTGCGCCAGACATGTGGTGAGATCGAGGGATGATGATGACAGATGGTGTGTACTGGTGCTCACAGAATGCCAAGAGACCCAGAGGAAGACCTTTCAAATTTGGGAGAAATCTTCTGGGGAGTCTCCATGGGAGAACAGGCACAAGAAGCCTCCTGGATGAGAAGATGTGGGTGTGTTGTGATCAGCACCAAAGGAGGGAATGGTCACATGGATGAGATCATGTAAGAACTGCGAGCTTATTATTACCAAGTTGGAGAGTAAGAATGGGACGTCTCTCTGCTAGAAGTCAAGGACTGGAAAGTTATGGGAATCAAAGCGAGAAGGATGAAGAGTCCACCGGACTAGAGGAATGAGAGCTCTTAGCGGGAGTATTCCTAGTTATTGTTGTCGCTGTTATTTTCGGGGTGGAGAGGGAGCTGCTCTTCCTCCAGGACGTTTGAGTTTATACTCAACTTGCTTTGGAACGGCACTGCCTAGAGCAGGGAACACAGGATTATAGAATCATTGAGTGCCAGAACTAGAAGAGAGCGTAGCCTTCTAGCCCTAAACGTGGAAGGGCTCTTGAAAGCCATCTAGTGCAGAGGAGGAAGCCTCCGATCAGAGAAGTGGCCTTCTTGGATATGGTCAAGGCTCACTCGGAGGGTGCCAGCCCTTTCTGACCACCAGCCCATTTGGCCTGGCACAATTTGTGCAACTGAGTGGGAATGGAGCCTCTTGGGCTTTACCAGACATACTGGTCCCACGGCCCTCGTTACAGGGAGCAGAAGCCTAGCATGGGCCAAACTCAGGGCGGGATGGTGGAAAGTGGGGCAGTGGGCGGCAGATGTAGGTACCCGCCACCGCCTTTCTTCTTCGTCCGGTTAGGTTAAGACTGCTCAGGAAACTGGCCTGCCACAGTTGGCCCTGAGGGAAAAGATTTCATGGGTTTGCATTCTGGGTGGGAATTAAGCCAGTGTGGAACTGAAAGGAGTTCTGTAATTGTAAGATGGGGACTTGTGTTCAAATCCTGACTGTCACTTGCATGACTTCAGGCCAAGTCTCTGAGCCTTAGTCTCCTCATGTATAAAATAAGGGCTGTAGACTTGGACGAGCTCTATGGTTCTCCCACTTCGTAGGTAAACCGGGCAAGACTTCTGCTTTCCCTTCCCCTCACCAACATGAGCCCATGAGATGGAACCGGCTCTTACCGCCTTGCCACCAGACTGCCCCACGGCAGCTCCTCCGCGCCACTCAGCTACCCTCTCACCTTCTTCCCGAGAGGCTGAAAAGCCCTCAGAATTTGCCACCTCAGGCCCGACATCCGGTCACTTGGCTTTAGTAATGGCTCTGCCAGCCACTCAAGGCTCGAGTTGGAACTCAGAGCCTCAGCACATATGGGCATACGCATACTATTGGGCAAACTGTTCTAGTTAAATGTGTTGTGTGTTAACGCTCTGGGTTTTTTTTTCCTTGACTTTGGGGTTGTAGTAAGGAAAGGAGGGAAATCGGAGTTTTCCTGCCCTTAAAAGGCTCCAAACCCTGAACTCCAAGGAATCCTGGATTCGGAGTCAAAGGTCCTGGGTTCAAGTCATGGCTCTGTTGACCCTGAGCCTCGAATCCCCCCTCTCTAACAGGAGGGCAATAGTACTTGCGCTGTCTTCTTCCCAGAGTTGTGGTGGGCATTGTGGTACTGCAGTAAGAGCGAAATTAGGGACGGTGTGTCCTCATTCTAAGATGGAGCAGAATGTGGCCTCCCTGAGAAAGAAGCTGAGAGCTTTTCTAACTCTCACCTGAAAGTCTCCATTAACTGGGGCTTTGTGAATGACCAAAGGGTTCGTTGGCCCTCACTTGGGAATGTCACTCATCAGGATCCCCCCTGGGGAAGCCCATCTTTTCTCTCTCTCTAAATCACAACAATCCTGGGGACCTTCCCCGTCTGCTTCCTCAGAACACATTTTGGCTTGTGTGGGCACAGAACCCTCCTCGTCCAGGTTTGAAACAAATCCAATGCCAACTGTTGGAAACCAAGTCCAAGGAGCCATGGGCCAGAAGAGGAGGAGGCTTTCAGAGCCTGTCCAAACCTAGAAACCAGTGCCTGGGAGGCTAACAGTTGCCCTCTTGGGCCCTGCTGGGGCCAAAATGCAAACTGAGATTCTCCTCTAAACAGTGTTCCAGAAACCACCAGAGCCACTCGTCCATTCAGGGCAAAAACCAGGTGGCTCCCCGTCCCCTTGCCACTGGATTGACCACCAGTCGGGGCTGCTACTAGCCAATCATGTAGCTTCTCGTGAGGAGTGGAGGCCAAGAGTAGAGAGAGGCTTAGCAGGAGATGGGCTGGGGTGTGAGGAGTGCTGAGAAGGGTCAGTGGCCCTGGAAGTGCCAACCCTTTGGCGCAAATGACATTCTCCTAGCCAGAGAGCCCCTGGCCAGGGTCCCTAGGAGAGGAAGGGAAAGAGAAGGGTTAGAATTCAGGAAAGGACACAGGAAGGGGAGGCGGGGGCCAAAAAACACACATTTCCCCAACTTCCCAATTTGGCCCGCGGCCGGGCATCAGAACCTCCCGAGCCAGGAAGCCAGGCTGTCTTTCCAGCCTCTTTTTGGTACAGGCTTCTCTCCAGCCATTCTCCAGGTGTCCCAGGAAGGGCACGTCGCCCACCTCCATCCCACCACCAGGCAGGGGGGATTCAGTCGCTGCAGGAGATGGAAAGAATGAAGCGGATACCAATTAGAAAACAGACTATCATTCCATGTGATTAAATGGCTTTCTGGAAATGGGTCTTTTTTCTTCCTGTTTGGCAGTTTTGCTTGGTCTCAGCTCTCTCTGACAAGGCTGACTCGCTTCTCTGCCTCCAGCCTGTCTGTATACAAGAGAGCGGGCTGCCAAGGAGAGACCTCAGGAAGCCCTTCCAACCAGTGGGTAGAGGGAACCAGCCTGCTCTCTGCCACGAGGCAGAGCAGGGCCAGGGCTGGCTCTCTGCCTCAACACCCCTCGACCAAGAGGACCCTGCTGACAGAGAAATGACCGAACTCGGCACATGCTTTGAAAGTAGAGGGCCGGGGACTGAAGCTGTGGTTTCATTGGCGTAGGGGAACTCGCTCCCCTGACCCAAATTCTCGGCAACTTAGAAACTTCCAGAGTTGCCCTTGAGATGAGTTGAGATGAGAAGCTACCAGATAGGGGTCTTCCTCCCTCTGGTGTTCTGGGGTCTTCGTTCACGGGCTCTCGTGTTCCAGGGTCTGTTTCTTCTCCATAGCGTGGCATCCCAGACTCCCTCTGCACAGGAGGCCATGTGTCCTGAGGACCAAGGTCTCTTCCTTCCCTAAAAAACTGAATTCATTAAAAAAACCAACCTGAAATGAGGGCACCAGTGGTCGCAGAGTTGCTACGTATAGCTCTGCAGAAGAGGCAAGTCAGAACAAACTTAGGCCATTTGGCTTGAGGGGGAACATGATCCAGAGCATGGAAGTTGACCATCCTGGGAAGGGCCAGGGGAACACAGAGGGACCTTCTCTGTCAAGTAGCTGGGAAAGGGGGAAGCACAGCCCCGAGCGGGGAGGTTTCTCAGCTTGGGAAATCACGTATCTAAGGATTTCTGGATGCCCCAATAGTGTCAATGACTATTCTCACATCAGAAATCTAGAGCAGGAAGGAACCTTAGAGGCCAGTGAGTCCAAGTTGTTCATTTTATAGATGAGGAAACTGAGTCCTAGAGAGGGGAAGTGATTCGCCCAAGGTCCCGCAGGTAGTAAGTAGCACAATGAGACTCTTTGAGGCAAAAAAGCATTTTATAAATTATAGCAGTAAATTATGCCCAAATTACACATTTTCACAGTATTTTATGAAAAAACCCCACAGGATGTAGAGGTGATCCATTTTTTATATAGAGGAGGAAACCAAGGTTCAGACATGTAAAGTCACTCGGTCAAGGTCACACGGGCAATAAGTATTTGAGGTGGCATTGAAATCCAAGTCCTTACTCCAAATCTAATACTGCTGTCTCCCAAGAACTTCAACTCTGACCTAGAACTTCACTTGCCCCCAAGGTCCCCCCGAATCCCACTCAGGCCAAGAATCCTTGGTTCTTGGGACAGGAGTTTCCACTTTAGAGACCCAGTGGTAAGCGGTGAGCAGAACGAGCCATTTCAATGATCCCCAAATGTGAAATGCACAATCTGTTGACACGTCATCTCATGTTCAGATCAGGATTAGGGGCTCGGGAACCAAAAGTCAAACAAACATCCTTCCACTGTGACAGAGAGGCTTTCCCCCTAAGCTAGGGATCAATAACTAGACAAAGAGTTCTACTTTGACTTTCCCCGCATCATCTTGCTTGAGCTTCACGACACCCTGTGAGGTAGCTGCTATTATTTTTCCCATTTTGCAGATGAGGACACTGAGGTTGATAATGATAATAATAATAGTTAGCATCACTATAGTGCTTTAAGGTTTGCCAAGCAATTTACAACCGTATTCTTGTTTACTCTCTTAACGATTCTGGGAGGAAGGTGGTGTTATGGTTGTTATTCAGAGAGGATAATTTGCCCATAGCTACACACCTAGTGAGCATCAGAGGCCGAATTTAAGGCCAAGGATCTCCCAACTCTAGGTCAGTATATATCTTAAAGAGTAAGTTGAGGCAGGTTGTAGAAGGCCTCAGGAGCCATGCTAAAATTGCTATGTAGGGGAGTACCATGCATTGTGGGAAGAGTAAATGGGAGTCGGGAGCCCTGGGTAACTCTAATTATTGTAGTAACTGCTAACTCTGCCACTTGCTGACTACATGATCATTTGCCATCTATGAGTCCTCAGGTTTCTCATCTGTAAAATAAGAAAGGTTGGATTGGAAGGCCTCGAGGAGACCTTCCAATTTTAAACATTCCATGGTTTTGAGATCCTATGTAGAAGGAGATGCAAAGAGAAGGAGACAGCTATAGCAATGCCTTCCTTCTTGTTTGGATTGCTCTGCTTAAAGTGCAGCTCGGGTGCCTACTCTTCCCAATGGTCTTTCCAATTCTAGCACTGCCCCGCCTCCTTCAGCTAGTGACCCCCTTACCCTTAGGGCCCTCAGTACTTTGTACTTTTCCCATTTACCTCCTAGGCAATTTTGAGTATTAGCGTTATCTGGGTTTGTGACTTATTCCCCCAAAAGGCTATGGAGCTGCCACATGAGGGCAAGGACTGTGTCTTGGCTAAACTTTGGCCCTTTCCACTGCCAGACATAGTGCTCTCTGCATCACAAATCGTGGTACCCAAATGTCATGGAATATTACTATAAGAAGAAGTTATAAAGAAATAACAAATATGAGGAATCAGAGAAACCTCAAAAGACCTATAAGAACTGATACAGAGTAAAGTAAGCAGCCCCAAGCAAACAATGCGCACAATGACTACAATAATGTAAACAAAGAGAATTCAACAAAACCAAATGCTTCATCAATAAAATGATAAAACTTGGTCCTAGAAAAGAGGTGAGAAGATGCACCTCCCCCTTTCATTCAGAAGTAGCAGACTCTGTGTGTGGAATATTGTAGAAGCTGTCAGACATTATTAATACGTCTGTTGGTTTTGCTAAACTGCTTTTTAAAAATACTTTAGACACAAGGGAAGGTTTGCTTGGTAGGGGAGGTAAGGAATGTGACGTAAAACCAGAAAGCAGCCATAAAAACATTTTTTAAGGAAACACTCCACTGAATATCTCATACTTGGGCTCCTTTCTAGTTTGCTTGATTTTGCAATGATACTTATTAAATTCAAATTCCTGTGTCTCAAGTAATCCCCTGTACTGCCAAGAAAACCCAGCCCTCAAGTGCTTTACACAATCTTTCCTTATGATAAGCATATGCTGCCATAGATGTTATGTTTTTGTCCAAACTTGTAATTTCATTAATATAGGGAACTCTTGGGGTGGAATTGCCCTCCGCTGATGCATATGGGGAACTCGGCTACGGTGTCAGAGAGTTGCCTTGGGTCACTGAGAGGTTAAGTGACCTGCCTAGTCATGCAGCCAAGATGGGTCAGGGGCCATACTTGAGCCAGGTCTTCCTGACTCCAAGGAAGTAATTTTCCACTATGTCATAAATGTGCATTTCTTTTTGGCATGAAAAAGTAGCATATCAGCTAGTAATGGCTTAACATAGAGATAGGCTTTAAGGTTTCAAAGCATCTTGCATGAATAATTTCATTTGAGCCTCATAGCAACAAAAGGTTGATCCTCTAGGAATTATCCCCATTTAACAGATGAGGAAAGAGAAGCTCAGAGAGGGGACTTGTCCAGGATCACCCCAGGGGGCAGTGTTAGGAGAAGGAATCAAATTGAGGGATGGCCCTCCCAACTCAATGTTCAGTGCCCTTTCCTCATACTGCCTCTTGTGTTCTCAGATTGTATTCGCTTCCCATGTAACCCCTACCTCAGTTTTTTAAACTATCAAGCTATAGAAATGGGAGCCATCGTCTCGTCTTCTTTATTAAGATCTCGTAGAAGGGCCCATGCTTCCCAGAAAGCTCTTCTGAGCTCTTCCCAGGAGGTAGGGTAAAGATAGGAAACAGTTCCCCAAGAGGCATGGCTGGGACCAGCTGCTCCAATGCGATCATTGCCTCCCCTTGTGCTATGAAGCCAAAGCAGTGGCCAGGGCCCATATTCCCAAAGGAGCAATGTGGTGCTTTTGAGTTTGGAGGTCACAGGTGGATAAATGGTTAGGGGCAAAACAAAGATCTCCAAGTTCCAGAATTTGAATGAGTTTGGAGTATGAGTTAATGATAGAATAAATGGTTATATGATTCATTTGCAAATATCATGTGTATTGTTGAAGACCTTTGACTTTTAATAAAGATTGAAATCTCATCCCAATCTTAGTCTCAGAGAATAGCCTGGGGGAGAGGATGGTGTTCAGAGAAGGCAAGTGACTTGTCCAAGGTCACAAAGCTAGTAAAGCGGGATTGGAACCCAGGTCTTCCTTTCTCCAAGGCCAGCCCTTGGTTGACTTTGGAAAAGCCTGCTGTTCTCACAAATACCTTACTGTATCGTAATCCCGTGTTTGGTAGAGTAACTGGACAATTGTATTGCACCTGAATACAAATAGCTTCGCATGGCCTAACACGGTAGAAATTAGAAACAATTCTGGGATAAACAAAATTCATTCCATCGATGGCACGGCATTCTCTTCTGTCACTTGAATGTTGACGTGAATGACGAGCCATCGAACACTGGCTATTGACAGCACAGGGGTTACAGAGAGTTGCTGGGCAATGTAACGGATGGTCAAGACAACTCAGGTGATGGAAAGAGTACTCAGTCCTGAATGGGAGCCAAGAGGAGGATCTACGTACACCCACGTGGCCTGGCTGGGACATCACCAAGGAAGACACTGGCACATGTGCTGCTGCTGTATTTTCCCTGGTTGGGGTGGTGAAACGTCGTCTTAACCTTTGAGCTTTCAGGCAGTGCAGGCAGTCAGTGCATTCAGCATAGTCCTGTTCCGACTGTTGAGGCATGGCTGCCTGGATAATTTTTGTTATGGAGTTGGATGCTGTCTTGCAAATCTTGTCTGGACAGCCGCCTCCGAAACTCATTGGTGGTAAAGTAGTAAATGACTGGATCCAGGCAGGAATTCAGGCTCGCCAAGCACAAGGCCACTGAGTGGAATATCAGAATCACCTTCTGGGCCCTGCAGCTTTGGATTTTGTTGGCCTTGACCAAGAAATCTAAGGGAAAGCTGAAATGATAGGGCGCAAAGCAAATCAAGAATACTGCCGCACAGGTTAAGATCATTTTTAGAGCTTTCTTCTTCTCCCCAAGGTCCTGGGATACCGGGTACTTCTCCTTTAGCGATAACACCGTCTTCCAGGAACAGTAGAGAACAATGATGAGAGGGGTGATGAAGCCCACCAGCTCCCCCACCGTCACCATGACAATGGACTGCACCAAGTTCACGTTCCTGGTGGGCAGATCCACGAAGCACTTGGTTCGGTTGCTGGCCTTCTCCTGGTTGATCCGGAGAAAGGGGAAAAGGAGGCAGGCGAGGCAGATGCTGAGCCAGCCGGCTATACTGACATACAGATCGCATTTCCTCTTGCAGTCGGTGAAGCGGAAGGGGTACATGAGGAACCAGAACCGCCTCACGCTGATGCACACCAAGAAGTAGATGCTGGCATACATGTTCACATATTTCAGGTAGAAGCAAAACATACAGAGGCCTTCCCCAAAAGGCCAGTCATGGTTCAGGTAGTAGAAGATCCTCAGGGGTAAGGAGAGCACTTGTAATAAGTCTGCGATGGCCAAGTTGATCATGAAGATCACAGCCCGCTTGGTCTCTTTCATATAGCCATAGAAGACCCACAGAGCTAGTATGTTTCCTATAAGACCAGGCACCAGGATGACTGTGTACATGACCGCATAAATAAAATAGCGAAAGTCTGTGTTGGCTATATCTGCTAGGGTACATGAATTGTTACTACTCATGTTTCTCTCCAGAGACTCCCTCCGGGCCACACCTAAGTCCACTGCCAACTCCAGAGCTTTTTCAGTGACAGATAATGGATGGGCTGGGAAACCTGAAGGCATAGAATAATGTTCTCCTTTCATTGCCTTTGCTTGAGCTCCTGTACATGATTTGGGAGCTTTTCGTAGAATTATGTGGACATTTGTCTTGGATTAGCATTCAGTATTCATGGATATGAAAGCACCACTGACAAGCATCTATAAGTTCCCCTTCTTGCTGTTATGGTGGCAAGGCCTTCTAGGACATTATAACAGTTGGTTCCCTCTCGGTAAGATTCTGAATATATCATGTAAGGACTCCTCCAAGCCCCACATGGTGATGGGTATCTCTTGGCAGGTAATATCATGTGGTGTGATGGTAGGATGCCTTCTTAGGGCTCTCTGGGAGACCCCCAAGTCTCTTAAAAGAACTGAACTCTTTGTGATCATGGTCATGAAAAATACCATATCGGGTACTGGTTTGGGAAAGCGGGAGAAGGGTCTATCCGTCACACTTCAGGGCAAATTAACTTGTCCAGGTCATTTCTCTGGGCCTACTTCCACAGAACCTTTAAGGCTTGAAACCGGGAGAGAGAAGCAGAACTGCAAGGGAAAGAGAAAATAGATCATCATGAGGATCATTTTGGGAAGAGGACAAGGTTTCCACAAGGAAACTCAGATGAACTGTGGAATATTAGAACTGGAAGGTACCAGTCTACTCACTTTACAAACAAGGGACCTCAAGTCTATAAAGGACAGTTAGCAAGTTGCAGAGGTAGGACTAGAACCCAGATCTCCTGACTCCTATTCCAGTCTTCTTTTCCATATCATCTGTCTTCTTTGGTTCCCTTTTCTTGCCTTTCTGGTGGCTCAGGCCCTCATCACCTGCATTACTAATTCAAATAGCCTAATGCAGTGACGGCGAACCTTTTAGAGACTGAGTGCCCAAACGGCAACCCTCACACTGCATGTGAGCCCCCTGCCTTACTCCAGACAGGGGAGGGAGGAACCACTCCTTCTCCTCTTACTACTGGGCTACTGGGCTACTGGGCAGAAGGGTGGGCCATGTGAGAAATGTCCTCAGGCACACGAGAAGGGGAGGGGAGCAGTTCCCTTCAGCACACATGCCATAGGTTCGCCAACACAGGCCTATAGGCTTTTTCCTCTGCTAGGAATTGGTTTCCTCTAATACCACTTCTCACCAAAAGTAACTCCCTCTTGCTTAATCCATCAAGCTCTCTGCCTGGTTTTCGAGGATCTCTATAATATGTACCCACCCTACTGATTCAACCTGATCTGCTATTCCCCACATTCCCCCTTTGCTTCAGTTAGACCATGCTCCTGCTTTTTCCAAAACAGGCCATTCCATTCTTTAAACACATCTATTAAGCACCTACTATGTGAAAGGCACTGAGCTAGGTACTAGAGACATAAAGCTATGCCTCATTCACTCCTACCTCTCTATCTTTGCTTGTGCTCTGCCCTCCCCCCAATTTCCTTCCGCATCCGTTCTCCTTTGTGGCATTCTCAGCTATAGTCTTGACTGGCTACTCCTTCTGTGATCTCGGGTTTCATTCACCTTTCCCAGCTCCTCACATCCCCATCAGGAGCCCCCATCCACTGTGTCCTTCTCTTGGACTATAACGTGGATGTGATCTATCTCAATTTTCTCCATTTAAACAGTTGTCGGAAAATAAAATGTCTACTCTAAGGCTAGTGCATGGTGATGGGTAATGCTGGCAAAACGGAAAGACTGGAGAGGAAATAGGAAAGATTTATGGGGGATAATTGGTGGCAATAAGGGAAAAAAACCAAAGGACTCTGAGGATTTTGCCTTTACTTTAACTGGTGAGGTGGCATCGGGAGGTTGGGAGACTTTCAGAGCATGCCTTGCCCATGAAATAGAAACAAGAGGAGTGAAATTTGAATTAGAGAGGTGGAAGAGAGAGGGTGAGACGCCATCATCCCTCCGCCCTAAATCCAAGCCAAAGGGAAGACTTTTGAGAGAGGGAGGGCTCTCAGGATTTACAAAGATATCAGGACCTCTTCATTCCTCATTCACAGGCTGCCAGTTTGCTTTCCCTCTTTGAATGAAACATTCCCAATTCCCGCTGATGTTGTGAAGTGTGTGCTGGGAAGTAGAGGGTAGATCATTGTCCCATTTCCTGGGTAGGGGCTAGATGCCAACAGTGAGAAAATTCCCCGAAGTGTACACGGGCCCTTCTTTTCCGGAGACAGGTTGTGCTGCAAGGGACTGCGTATGAGAGCTGGTTGCTGCTCCTTAGGAGCTCTTGGCCCTTCCCCACCCTCCTGGCAAAGCTTCTCCTTTCAGGAATGGACTTACTGTGAGTAACTTTTGAATAAAGAAAAGGAGCCATGATGAACATAAACAGTCCCTTATCTGTCTTGAAGGCAGACAAAAGACTATGGGGCTGGTTTTCTTGGGCGAGCCGCTATTCTTTGAGACTTTCCTTCCTCAGGAAAGCATCCACATTGTAAGGGACTCAGCCTGGATGAGATAATGATTTGAAGGAAGCCTCCCCATTCAAACAGGGAGGCATGCTTTTTTTTCCTTGCTCTCCAGACTTTTCCCTCATAAATCCAAAGCTGCTTCTGCAACTAAAACAAAAATGGACCAAAACACAGCCTACCAAGCTGGCCAGAAATCCCCCAGTGACTGAAGCTGCTTCGGACGGAGCTGTGGTCAGCAGTTTTAACTGTTAATTATTAATATTTATTGATCTCTTCACCCAAGCCTTCTAAAGTATAACTGAAATTGCCTTGTGCTCCGGTTCGATGGAATTATTAACCCAAGGGCCATAGCTCGGCCCCTGGCTGCAACTGGGACCCTTAAGTGATTTCCCCATTGATAAGAGCAGAGGTACCAGTGGCTCCAAGGAACCATCTGTCACCCCGGACACCTAACGCCACCTATAAAGGAGGAGGAAATGAGTTTGCTGAACTCGATGTACTCATGTAACTATTCGACAGTCTTTGGACAACCATTTAATAACTGGAGGAGTGAGAATCAGGATTGGTGTCCTAAAGGAGGTAATATCTGAGCTGAGCTTCAGAGGAGGCTAGATATTCTTCAAGGTGAAGCTCAGGGGTCATAAACCCACGTATCTTACAAATAGGACCATTGAGGGACTGAGAAGCTGAATGACTAGTTCAAGGTCAGGACTCATCATGATGGCTCCTAAGATCCCTAGCCCTCTGCCCTAGTCTGGAGACAAGTTCCTCCCTATATGGCCAGAATGTGTGCATGAGAGGCTTGGATCATTTTTAGCACCAGCTGGTAGAGTTACCTCCTTCTCGGAGTCATCCTAGCTATCTGAAATAGCCACAGTGTCCTCTCTCCCATGACCCTAATTGGGCATACCCTACAGATGGCTCTGATTAGAAAGGTTGAGCAATAATAATAGCTGACATTTACATAGGGCTTTAAGCATCGTAAGACACTTTATATGCATTAGCTCATTTGATCTTCATAGCAACTCGAGACAGGCTGCCACAGGTGCTATGATTGCCCTTTCCTAGGGTCTGCATTTTTGAAGAAACTGAGGCTTGAGGGGATTAACTGACTTGTCTGTGGTTACCCAGTAACTGTCAGAGTCGAGTTTTGAACCTAAGTTATTCCTCGGTCCAGATCAAGCCCTGTTTCCACTATGTCCTGCTCACTGCCTCTCCCCTGGGTCTATGGTAGCCTCTCTCTCCCTTCTTAGTAAGGAGATAGAAGGAGCTGTGGGGAACAGAACGGGCATTTCTGGAAGAGGGCACGCTTTGTCAAAGCTGCAAGATTGGCGACGTCTGTCCTTGTCGTCTACCTCCCCTTTTCTCTTTACCTGAAAACCTTTCCCATTAATTTGGGTTATAGATTTACAGCCAGGAGGACCTTGGGAACTCATCTGGTTGAACCCTTTCATTTTCTAGAGGCCCAGAATGTTAAGTGTCTTGCCCAAGGTCAAGGGGCTTTGAAGATCAGGCTTCTGACCCTGAATCAGGAATGTTTTCCACTACGCCACTGTGGGTTCCCTCAGAGCCTTCGTCTTACCTGGTTAAGGTGTTTTTCTCCCAGGGAAAAATTTGCATTTTGATAGGGTCTGAAAAATCCTGAATACTCACAGGAATGAATACCTTTAATGGTGGTATTTCAGGCACCAAAACAAACTAGGGGTGGGAAACAGAAATTGGGGGGGGGGGGGACACGGGGAGACAGGAGCCTGGTCGACCGTTCTTCAACGTATACCCAGGGAATGGCTTTGTTTAACCTTCAACAAGACCCCAACAAGGTAGTCCGAAAGCAGGCATTACTATTGGAGTTTTATAGATGCAGGGACTCAGGCACAGGTGATGTCTACATGCCAACATAAGATGTGTTGGCTTAAACATTAATGTACCTTTATTTGTGAGGCCAGCAGAGCTGTTAGCAATTGAGGTGACCCCCACGACCCTCACGCAACGAACAGAGATATTTATTTAGAATCAGCGTAAGGCCTTGAGCCTTGAGACCATGTCAGTAGAGGAGATATTTTGCCTAGAGAAGACTTGCCGAATGGGTGGATGGGGGCTGTCCTTGAGGATTTGAAAGGCTGTGCTCATAAAGAAGGATCGATCTTATTTTGCTCAGCCCTAGAGGGTAAAACGAGGAGAACAGGGTGGAAATTGCAGAGGCAGATTAATCTTGATGTCAGAAAACACTTCCAAACCATTAAGACCGCTCTAAGAAGGAAACGACAGCCCGGGAAGTAGTGGTCTCCTTCCCACTTCATGCAAAGGCTATCCATAGCTCCTAGTTGAGGTTGTAGGTCTCTTGTTCAGATACCAGTTAGACTCTGTGGCCTTCCATCCAGTTCGGGCATTTTATGATGACTTCCCAGCTCACTGGGATACCCTCCCGTCCTCCTTTTGGTTATGAAAAAGTGAAGGGCTTGTTTGGCCCAATCCAGGGCTATTCCTGTCAAGACTTCCTCATCCCCCTCTTCGCATTGTTCTCATGGTGGCCGAACTGAGTCAACTCTAGCACTCGCTTGGACAATTTAGTTTCTCTGGGGCATTAGGGAACAGTGGGAAGAGCACCACATCTGGTGCTGGTTGGGGGAGGTCTGGGTGTGAATCTTAGCACTCACTAGCTGTGTGCCTTTGGGAAGGTCACTTTCTCTTCTCAATCTCACCATCTGGGCCAGAACTAATGAGAGCCCATTACTGGATGTGAATGAGAATAAGCCAACCGTATAGCTATATTTTTCTTCTCAGATGGTCCCGAGAAGCAAGCAAGACATCACTCCCCTGCTAAAGCAAGAAGTGTTTGGGGAGTGGAGATAGTGCGAGTGATACCAAAAGCAAAAAAGAGCACCAAAGGAATACAATCCAAGTATACCAAAGAGAAGCCCAGAAAGGTACATGCATAAGGAAGGTCACGTTGCAAGTACTATGTTAAATGTCATGAATGCTTCAGAAAGGAACAAAGTGTACACGGCACATTCAATTTCGTCTGCAGACCTCTCTAAATGGCAATGTTTGTCTTCATTGATGGCTGTCAAGTTTGTAATTGAAAAATATTTATTTTAAGCAAAGTAAAACAAAAGGTGTTTTTCATTTTCAATCAATCCCGTTAGTTTCCCGGTTTGGAACTAGGTCCCGGGGATACAGAGACAAAAATGAGACCAGCTCTTTCCCTCGGGGAGGTTGAGTAGGCCACTCTTGGGGCAGCAGAAAGAGGGTATCAGTAAAGTCTCTGAGAAGAACGGGGGATTAATGGCTCTTACTAGCTAAGTCATAGCAAGGTTTTGCATGGTAGAAAGAGATTTGTGGCATCAGCAACTTTCTTAGAGACTGATCCAGGAAGGCGTTGGGATTTGCCAGGATGCGCCAATCTACTGTGCCCAACTCTGCCCTCTGGTTTTGCTTTCTTTCCTTAAAAAAGTCTTGTCACAATGTCCCCGAATGACAAAGGAGAACGCCACCCAGGACTGAAGCTACATTCCCTTCGTGGGTGTATTGAGGAGGTAGCAGTGGTGATGTAGATATTTTCTTTTCCTTTACAGTAAAAGGAATTTTTCTATCTTGTTTTAAAGCTAGTAGGGAGACATCTGTGCTATAGGAGGGATGGCACTGACTTTGGAGGGCCTGAATTCCAACATCTCGATGGCCACTGAGCCAGACTCAAGCCCGACAAAGAGTGCCCTCTCCGACATACCACACTGTCAATGACCCCTGGGTTTGATATTGGCTTTGTTACTTCCCATTTGACCTTGGGCAAGTCTTTAACTCTTCTCTGAGCCTCAGTTTTCCATCTGTGGCAAGGGAAGGCCCAAGTGATCTCTAGAGTTTCTTCCAGCTTTAACATACTATGAATAATTTGAAGAGGAGAAGAAGTAAAGGGGTGGGGGTGGGGGTGAGAATTTTCCATGGGAAGGCCTCTGTTTATAATAGAGTTAACCATTTACCTCTTTACCCTGTGACTTGAAACCCAGTGAAGTGGGTAACTTATGCCGTCTGCCCCATTTCCACTTGTTGCCACTGAAGACATGTGGTAATAAAATACTTTTGTGGCATATGCCAAATGGATGCTCTGTTGAATCAAGTTGAAATACCCTTTGAATAGGAAGGATGAATGCCTCACCGAGCCAAGAATGAGTGTAACAGAGGGACCTTTCTGGCCAGGGGGGCTCGGAAATCACCGTTTAATCCGCCTCGTAAGCTTTGCTGAACAAAATCACTCTTCCATTTGTGGGTGAGCGACCCATCACATGCCCCAGCAAAGCCAGAGGATTGTTGAGTGATTAGCATTCAACATCCTTCATTCTTCCCCAGAGCTACACCTTCTATGCAATCCCACGATCCAGGAGTTAGAAGAGACCTTCTGCGAGTATTTAGGCCTGACCCTTGACCTCAGACAGAGCTGCCCGTTAACCTTGGTCACCTCTGCAGATTGGAGGGCACAGCTTTTTTTCCTTTTCAAGATCCCTGGGAGGGATCACTCACACAATCTTTTCTTGGAAACCCGTTCTAGCAGTTAAAATAGCCCCGAGGCAGTGTGTACAGGATGGCGCCTAAACAGCCTGGGAAGCAATTAACCACACCATGCCTCCTTGGGAGTTAACCAGCTCTGCTGCACTCCCAGGGTCATCACAGTGTTTGTTCAAACAGGTGTGTGCTGCCTTTCTCAACCCAAGCCTCCCAACTGGAGGCCAATGGTCAAACCCAAGCAGGTTCCCAGCCAGTATTATTTTTAACACCTCCTTTAGGGCCCCATGGAGCAATGGAAAGAGGGCGAAAAAATTGGAGGTCAAACAATACGGTATTGTCAAGGCGCCCCTTTTTGGACCGGAAGGTCTTCCATGTGACTAATGTACATTCCACTGGCTACAGGCGAAAGCCATTTCCTCTCGTTCCCTCCTCTGCAGGGAGAGAAAGAGTATATCTGGCCTCTCTACTCGGGGCACTTGAAGCCCATGGCGAGGTCCTCCCTCAGCCTGGCATTGTTAGGTGAAGTGGTACTGGGCTGCCTTACCCATATGGCACAGTCTATTTTCCAACCATGGCAGAGCAAGTGGCATTGGGGAGGATGCCATGGCTGGGTACCAGAAGCTGTTGGGACTTGGAAATTGGCACGCTGGCATGAATCTGACCAGAGGCTGCTACTTTTCCTGGAAAGTCACCCCCAAGAAGTTGACAGGGAACTTGAAAAAAGCAGGGGGTGGGGTGGGAAGCGGAATGGTGAGACTTCTTCTTACATAGACTGCCCCTCCCAACCCTCCTCCCCATCACTGGGTCACTAGATAGGGCTCTGCTTAGAGTATTTTCTCAGATTGCCTCTAAACTCAACTCTGGTACCTGAAACTCCACTGTAGTACAGTGAAGAAAGTACATTGACTCTGGGGTCAGAAGACCTAGGATCAAATCCTATTTCCGATGCTTACAACTTATGTGACCTTGAGCTAGTCACTTAATCTCCCTGAGCCTTAGTTTCCCTATTTGTAAAACAAACCAAACTAGATGGTCTCTGAAGTCCCTTCTGGCTCCAGATCCTATGGTCCTAAGACCTTGGTAGCAAGGCATTCCTCTTTGGGGATAGAAAGGCATGCCAGATGTAGCAGTCTAGTTCGAGAGCAGCTCGGAGCCGAGCAGCCTGGGAAGGCTACCTTCTCTTTTGAACCTGGGGCACCTCTGTGTGTCGGCTTCAAGGTCAGCTCAAGATTGAAGGCATCTGTTCCATTGGTGAGACGGCTGCGTGTGGGGACTTTAGAGACCATCCAGGCCAACCCCCTCATTTGACAAAGGGGGAAACCGAGACCCAAAGAGAGCTACAAGATTTGCCCAGAGCCCCCCAGCTAATAAGTAGGAGCAGAGTGTCCCTGGATGGTGTGTTTTCCCCTAAATCATACTGCCTCGACTAACTTTTTTCTCCTCTTTTTATGCATCACTGGATTGCCAGGGGAAAGGATTGAAGTCGGCCTATAAGACACTGAGGTGGATAGATTAAAACTAAAGGCGGCCAAATATTTGCTTGTCAAGGCACACCATATTTTCAAACCCCAGCGACGACTTGCTCCATTTCACTTGTGTGTGTGTGTGTGTGCGTGTGTGTGTGTTGTATACACACCAAATTTTGTAATGAATACCCTCTTCTTCGAGGACAGCTCACCTTGCCTGCCCCTTTTAAGTTTCAAGATTCCAGCCTTTTCAGTTTGGAGAAGCTGATGTAAAGATCACAAGGTCTGTTTACAGTGGGGAAAGTGTACATATTTCCTGTCCTCAGCCCTCCTGAATGCTTGCTTTATGTTTGGGGCCAGACAGGAACGTTTGGACAAGAAGGGGGATCTGGGAGTGGGGTGGGGGGGGAAGTTATGAGCTTTCACACTTATAGAAAATAGACTCGGTTCCAAGATAATCGGGCCCTGTTGGGACGATTTACCTTTCGGCAGGCCTTCTGGGGCCCACACTCCTGAAGTTACCGGACTCATCTCCCTCCCAATGAGAGCAGCCATAGAGCCACCTCACCAAAATGGAGGATTTTGAGCCCTTAGGGGCCTTGGAAATCAGAACAACGATAGCTGACATTTCTTTAGTATGTTAAGAGTTGGGACAGTTTCTCCCCACCCAGCTTGAGGTGTTGGTAGGCCAAGAAAAGATCATTTCCAATTCATGGAGGAAAAAAATAAGAATCAAAAAGAAGGATGACTTGCCCAAGGTCACACGGCAGGGGGGTGGGGGTGGAGGTTTGTGAGTGGAAGAGCGGAGTCTTCAGCTGCCTTTGCCCAAGGTGCTTTTCACCCTATACTGATGCCCATCACAAGGAGCACAGTAGTAAAATCCTGTTGAAAGCAGACCACTGACTCTTTTGGGGTCTTGGCCAAGTTTATAATTAACACATCTGAAAACACATCAGGAGGCCTCGGGAAGGAGGGGGATGCTCGAGAAGTAGAGGACTCCCAGGTCCTCAGCCCTCGAGATAATTACCTGAATTTGACAGAAGAAGACACTGAGGTTTTGAGAGTTAAAGCCATTTGCTGGTGATAACATGGCTAGTAAGCAAGAGGTGAGATTAGAAGCCAGGGCTCCTGAGGCCAGGTCCAGAGTTGGACAAATTAAGCCATTGGAGCTGGGAGCAGAAAGGGCAGAAGAGACAAGGAAAAACCCAACAACAATGAAAGCAGTCTTTGGTGTTCTTCTCCAAGAGCCAACTAGAGAAAGAGGCAGATCAGGCAGCTGTCTCCTGGTGGGATTTCAGGAGCCCCAAAGCCCCTCTTGTCCCCTCTCTCATGCCTCCCCCCACCTGTTCACTGAGGCTTGAAATTTTTTTTTTACCTGGGGACAAAGCCATTCATTCCATGAGACAGCCTTGAAATGCAAATACCCCAAGAGAGGAAACACAGGGCCTTACATTCACCCAGAGGAACACATGCCAGCCCTGGGCTGGCTTGTTGAGTCAACAGTATGAGGGTGGCAGCCAAAAATGCTAATGCCCCCTTGGGCCGAATTCAGAGAGGCTCAGTGTCCAGGCTGATGGTCCGGCTGTCTTCTGCTGCTCTGGGCAGACCACAGCTGGAGGGCTGGCTTCAGCTCTGGGCGCCACAGCCTAGGAGGGACGTTGATACTCTGGAGAACATCCAAGGGAGGGCAACCAGGAAGGGGAAAGGCCTTGAGCCTGGGCCACGTAAGATGTGGTGGAAGGAACTGGAGATCTTTAGCCTCAAGAAGACAAGACTTGGGTGGGGTGGGGTGGAGTGGGGTGGGGTGAGGGAGGACATGGGAACTGTCTTCATATATATGAAGGACTGTCATGGGGAAAAAGCTTATTCTATTTGGCCCCAGAGGGCAGAGACAGGATCCATTAGTGAAAGCCGAAGCAGATCCAGGTGAGACGTGAGAGACAACTTCCTAACAAGAAGAGATGTCCCAACATGAAACAGGATACCCAAAGAGGTGGTGGATCCCCCTTCCTGATAGGTCTCCAAGCCAAGACTGGATGACCATTTGTTGGTATGATGATTGTTCAAGCATGGGCTGGACTAGGTGGCCTCTAAGGGCTCTTCTAATCTAACCCTCAAAGCATTCATTAAGCGCCTACTACGTACAAGGCACTGAGGTTAACTCTGAGACTCTATGGCCTGGGGTCTTTTCAGAAAGCAAGCTTTGAGGGCTAGGAGGGAGAATGCTACCCCCAAACCCTGAACTCCAGGAGAAAAGCAAAAGGGAGAAGCACCCCCCTCAGCCCCCACGGGAAGATGAGATACCTACAGTGTAGCCATATTGGGTTCTGCCCACTTCTGTGCAGACTGGCCATACTGGACTCTAGCTGATTAGCTGATCCTCAAGCCTTCATCATCCTTCTTGAGACTGGATAGAGTGCCCCACAAATAAAGCAAGGATCCATGCATATTCCAGTATCTCATCCCTCACCTCCCACCCACAGCTGAGTCTATACAGGACCACAAGACAGAACTTCAAGCCTCAAGTCTCCCAACTCAAAGCACCCTGGTTCTAAAGGGTCATTTCATAGAATGCCATGAAAATTGAATATTAAAGTGGGAAAGGACATTAAAAGTCTTCTAATCTAATGCTCTCATTGAATAAATGGGGAACATGAGACGCCAAAGAGGGAAGCAGATTTCCCAAAGTCACACAGAAAGCAAGTAGCAAAGATGAGAGGGGATTCCAACTCAGGGCTCCTAATTCCCAATCTGCTGTCCTTTCTACTATGCTATAGCTGCCTCAAGGAGACTGAGGCTTAAGGAAAGGAAGGGTGAACAGCTTAACTGTGTCAAAGTTAGGACTAGGATCTTTGGATTCTGAACCAATCATCTTACTGTTAAACCCTGGTTGACTCTTTTATTTTTAAAAAATTTTTAAACCCTTAACTTCTGTGTATTGGTTCTTGGTGGAAGAGTGGTAAGGGTGGGCAATGGGGGTCAAGTGACTTGCCCAGGGTCACCCAGCTGGGAAGTGTCTCAGGCCGGATTTGAACCTAGGACCTCCTGTCTCTAGGCCTGACTCTCAATCCACTGAGCTACCCAGCTCTCTCCCCCTTCCCCCGGGTTGACTCTTGGAGAAATCCTCCCAGTCATTGAAGCCTTGGAGTGATTGAGGCTGAAGCTAGCTGGGTCCTCCTACTAACCATCCAGGATTAGCAGTCAGTTAATTAGCAGGTCACTCACACACTATCCAATGGCAGTTGCAAGAGTGGGGAGACCCAAGAAGACTTGGGCATTTTCTCTTCACCATTTTCTTCTTAGAAAACCACTGGCCAGGCACTTCTAGGATCAGTGGCCCAGAGGATTGTAAGTCTAAATCTAGAAGGGACCTCGGAGGCCATCTAATCTAATCTCCCCAAACTGCCACTTCATTTTACAGATGAGAAAACAGAGGTCTAGAGAGATGGAAGTGACTCTTCTGAAGTCCCATAGGGAGTAAGTATCAGAAGCAGGGTTTGGTCCCAGGTTTTCTGACTCCAAGTCAAATGTTCTTTTCATTTATACCAAAATTGCACTGGGCATGGAAGGACTGGCCATGCCTTCCAGTATTTTGTAGTCTATAGACCCTCTTTACCTCCACCTTAGAGAATCCCTCTCCTCCTTGAAGATATAGCTCAGGCACCACCATCTTCTCCATGAAGCTTTGTCCTTATCCTCCCACCTGCTAATGCTCTCTCTCCTAAACCACCTCATATTTTAACTTCTTTGTCTATGTTTGCATTTATTTTCTTCATATTTATTCTATATAGAGACACCTATATATGTATTCATCTTCGACTAATATTAGAATGTAAGCTCCTTGAGGGGAAGAACTATTTCATTCACTGGATTTGTATTCCTAGAAGACATTGCCAAATGGCATCCTGGGTGAGCAAGGAATGACTGGGCAAATGGAGCCCCTCTCTTCTTCTCAGGACTTCATGGGCTCTAGGTCTAGAAGATCTACCCATCTGTGGCCCCCAGGAAATCCTGCCTTGAAGAAGGCAAGGCATTATAGATTGAACACTCCAGGGTCCTCTTAGGCTCTGGAAATTGGGCGGTGGCTACCATCCATTAGGTTATTGTCTTCCCTAAGTTTTCCGAAGACCACAACATGCTACTCTATGTGTATCAGAGGATCATAGTGCTACATCCAGAAAGGACCTCAGAGGGCTATCCGGTCCAACTCACTCATTTTACACATGAAGAAGTTGAGGCAGAGTGAGAGAGGCAGAGAAATTTGCCTAAGCAAATATAAGCAACATGTGGCAGAGCTGGGATTTGAACTTTGGGCCTCTGAGTCCAAAACCGACTCTCCAATATACCACTGTAACCTTTGCTTCAATCCTTCAAGGAACCACGATTTCCTTGGAGTGGGGGCTCTCTTCCATTTGTTGCTTACAACCTCTCCTTATCCTAATAGACAGCCTTCCCGGGCACAGGGTTGGCATTAACCATTCACCCTTCTCCTTTCTCACACTTGCTATGAATACCCAAGGGCAGTCTTCAAGACAAGAGTGGAAAAAAGTCCTGTGTCCACTATAACCACCTTGGTCCTGGGCCTTTGTGCACTTTGTCAGGCTGGGCCTTGGACAAGAGATGCCCAGTCTGTCGCTGGCCTGTACTCAAAGTCTTCCCAGCTTAGTAGAACCTGCCTGAGCTTGCCCTCCCTTGGCATGGCCTTCAAGAGCCCAGACTGCTCTTCATGCCACAATGAGGCACCAGAGGGGGACAGCTAATGACAACTGTTGTTACTGGATATTATTTAGAATCAAGGTCAGGGGCAAGGCTAACCTATCGGGTACAAGGCATTGGCTTTTGTCCAGTTGGCTCCAGAAGTAGAAATGTATCTACCCCCCTTTTGTTCATGTCTGTCATCTCTTCTGTCCATTTTGAGGTGGAGGAGATAGTTGAGAAGAGCCTTTTCTGTGGGGCCCTCTAGCCATCATACTCAGCTGTTCCCAGAGAAGGGCCTTTAAGAATTGGCAAGGACACAGCGACATTTTCTACCCAACCAGGAGCTGAACAGAGAGACTAGAAGAAACTTGACCAGGAGAGCTGATGAGTGTCAATATTTGAAACAAATCGAGATATCCAGATCACGCAGTGGATACAGAGCTAGACATGGATTCACAAAGTCCTGAGTTGAAATCCTGCCTTGGATGCTTAGTTAGGTTGGGCGACCATGAGTGACTTAAACTCTCCCAGCCTTGGTTTCCTCATCTGTAAGATTGGCATAATAATAGCACTTGCCCCTTAGGGTTATCACGAGGAGTAAATGAGATAAGCTATATAAAGCGCTTCATAAACCATATATTGTTGTTATATTATCATTAGAGCTACTGATGATGACTCCGGCAATAATTCCAGCCTCTTGGTGTCTTTCTAGCCCAAAGTCATGTGCTCAGTAATCTTTCCAAAAGAGGAAGCAGCATCCACCGGGGGACTCTCTTATCTAATTGGGGACCAATACACTGCCCTGGGTAGAATAGCATTACCTTAACTTCTTTTTTTTTCTTTTTAAATTATGTTCAATGAGCAGAACTCCTTGGAGTTGCCAGAGTTCTGGGCAGTTGTCTTTGTTCTCCATCAGACAATAGCCAAGCTCCGGGCCCAATCTGGCACAATGTATTCTTAGTCCCGAGAGGTATTCAGTGTGAAAGGCACCTCTGTCGCCAGCTTGAAGGTCACTCCTCTTGTAAAACCCCATGATCACACTTTATTTAGCAACTTCCCAGCTGTTGTTTTAATCACTAGTTGTCTGCCTTTGGGAGGCCTTGGGCCATGGTAGAGGCCACTTCTATTGAGCCTTTTCCCCCCCTTTTCCACCCAGTGAGCAGGTTACATTCTGATTTCCCTGACTAGGCTTGTCTTTTTGACTGAGAAATTTTCTTTTCCTCAATGGTTATCTGCCAATGGATAAAAATAAACACAGACCTGGCCCCCATGCCATTGGACTAATTAGGAGTCCCCCAGGGGCTTCTGGGGGGACCTCCCAGTGGGTCGACTTATAGGATCAAGGAATTCTGAGCTGAAGGTGAACTCAGAAGTCACTCAGTCCAACCTCTTCACTTCACACAGGAAGAAACTGAGGCCAGAGGGGTTTATGTTGCTATGTTGAATGGCCAGGCTCATTTGCATGTATAAGTGGACTGCCCCTGTTCTGCAGAATCCGAAGGGATTGGGGGACAGGGCTGGGGGAACATAGTGCCCTTGAAGTAATTCTTAACTCTTCAGAATGTATACATAAAAAAGTCACAGTGTAGTTGAATGGTATTTCTTCATGGATCTCAGATGGATCCAAGAAAATAAAAATAAAAGCAAGTAGGGGTTGAAGAACAAACCAACAAAATCCACATAGAAGCCAGAATAGGGTCTTGATCAGGGTCGTTACTGTCCATAAGAGGAAGTGGCTCCTTGCTTAGCCAGAGGACGGGCCAAGAGGATGGTATTGTGGCCCAAAGATGGCTTAACCCTATCCAAAAGGAGGAGATAGTTGAAGCTAGTGGCCTGATGGAGGCAACCTTGGTCCTGACAGCTGGATTTCCCCACTGTTTAGCCTCATTGCCCAGAATCTCTTCTATGTGCACCACTTCCCCCGGATGGAGACCTGGCCTAGGTGCCCAGCCAAAGAGCAGAAACATAGGACCACATATGTAGAGCTAGAAGGCATCTTAGGGATCACTGAGCACACTCACGTCATTTTACAGGTGAGGAACTGAGCCTAAGAGAGATGAAGAGACTTGCCCAGGGTCACACAGCTAGTAGTAATTGCCTGCTGGGGGCCCTGAATCAGTCAGTTAATAAGAAGCACCTATTAAGCACCTCCTGTGTGCTAGGCACTGTGCTAATGCCAAATACCAGAAGAGACAAGAGACAGTCCCTGCCCTCAAGGGACTCATGATCGAATGGGGGAGACGACAGGCAAACAAATATATATAAATGAGCCCAGACCTTTCTGACCCCAAGTACAGCATTCTCTCAAGATGACTTTAGGGCAGATGCTCTTAAACTGGAATCCATTAGTTTTAAAAATATTTTGAGAATGGTATCTCGATAGAGCCAGTTTCTTTTGTGATTCTATTTGCTTTATTTTAATGCATTTAAAAAGCTCATCCTGAGAAGGGGTCCATAGACTTCACCAGATTGACAAAGGGAGCCATGACACACAAAATGCTAAGAAGCCTGATACTAGGAGAAGATGGCTAACCTGGAGTGTCCTCATTCTTAAAGTGGGATGGGTTGTGTCCCAGATTACTACCCTTCCCACCAAACTTCCTACCACTAAGTGTATTCTGGGAGAAATGGACGTTGGAATGTATTTCTCATCCCAAATGGTGCAGGTACAGAGAGTTTTCTTGACTTGTGGGTCCCTATATTTTCCAGCCAAAAGAGCACAAATAACACCTATGCTGGGTATGGAAGACTCTTGGGAACTAGCTGGACTTCTGAGGCAGAATTTCTAGGAAGCCACTAGTTTACCAATGTTACGGTTAAACTAACTGTCTTAGTGTTTCTAATAGGTGGTCGCCAAATAATTGCACGTGGCAGGACATTAGAGCTGAAAGAACCCTTGAAGGTCATTGAGTTCGACTCTCAGTAAAGGAGAGGAAAATGAAGTCTGGAAAGGACTTAAGGCTGCGAATCTAGTAAATGGCTGAGGTAGGACTCTAACTCTGGTCTTCTGCCTACAAATCCAGTGATTTTCCCACTGCACTACGCTGCCCTCCTGGTAATTCTGGAGATAGCAATCAGCTACCCATTTCCCATCTGAATATCTTTTTGGTCATTGGCTTTCAGACCATCAAACCAATCTAATCTATTGATTAGGCCGCCATGGACACCAGCCTCTAAGAATATTTATCCAAGTTTCCAGGAAGTGAAAATGGATAACCAGCAAGTCAAACCAAAGTATTCTTTCCCCACTCTGCTCTACTTCCCCATAGTCCCCTAGGCTGAAAACAATGAAATCTTTGATTCTCCAAACCCAGCTCCTCTCTCACATGCAGACCATCCCTAATGTTTCCTTCTTAACATGGTTTCTCAGCTTGCTCTCTTTTTTTATGCCACCAGAGCCTTTTGCCTTGCTCGAACCCCCTCACTCTTAGATTGTGACCACAGCATTGCCACCTACCCCATCCATATAGCCTACATACGGCAGCAAATACCCACCCAAGGAAAACCCCTTCAGCACGGAGGGTAAGGGGATTTCCCCAGGAGGCAAGCTCATCATTGGAGAGAGATCATAATACCCTCCCTTTTCCCTTTCTCCCTCCCCCACAAAGCCTCTCTTCTTTCTATCTTGTCTATGTCTATAAAGTAAGAAGAGTTTTTTTTCAAACCGATATTAAAGATGGAGAGGTAGCCAAATGAATATTGCCTCCTAAGGAATCCGTGGAGGGTAATTGAGTGGGTAGGAGAGATTACTATTATTTTAGTCCTGCTTCCATTTCCCAAATGTTAAGTCTGCTCTCAGGGAAGATGTGCCTGACCTTAGGATCAGAGGACCTGCCTTCATATCTCATTTTCTTCAATTATTCACTAGCTGTGTGACCAAAATAAGTCCCTTCTAACTGAGGAGGGTGGGCTAAATTCTCTCTTAAGACTATTATAACTCTAAATCCTACATGGAGGACCAGATGGAATGTTAGGCTTGGAATCAGAAAGACCGGAGTTCAAATTTGATCTCAGATACATTAGCCATGTGACTCTGGGCATGTCACTCTTCCAGCCTCAGTTTCCCCATCTACAAATAAGGAAGTTGGATTCAATGGGCTTCCAACTTTTGAAATCTTATGATCCTTCCTGGGAACTATTTTTAAAGCCTCAGTATGACAAATGTTCATTCTTGGATTTTGGAAATGACTAAAACAGACCTAAAACTGAGCATTTTCACATCTGGGGCGGCCCCAGTATACACTGTACCTAGGGCAGGTGGCACAGAGCATAGCCTTGGCTAAATGGTATAGGGTGGGGGAAGAAGGAGGAGCATACCATCCCACAGTCTTCCGTCCTAACTGATTATTCTTGCTAACTCGGGGCTAAGCTCAACCAGGATGATGAGGGGTCTTGAACACTGGAAAAGTTGAAGAAACAGAATGTTTAGCCTGATAATGAGAAACTCCTCGGTGCAAAGAAAGTTGTCTTCATTTAGATTAGACTTGTTCTGGGTGTAGGGTTCAAAGGCATAATGACACAAGCTCTCCCCAAATAGAATGGATCATCTCAAGAGATAGTGGTCTCCCCCTCCTTGGATGGAGGCATTCAAGAAGATATTGGATGAGCACTTGTTGAATTACTAGGGATCCCTTTCATGCATGGGTAGGATTGGGTAGCCACTGAAGTCCCTTCCAACTCTCAGATTCTGGGATTCTGTGACTATGCCCTCAAAATCCAACACATGGGACCAGGGCCCCTGGCCTGTCGATTTTTTCTCTGTAAAATTAGAGAACTGACTAAATATTCCTGTCTGTAACTTCCAGGAGTAATACTGTATTATAAAATTACTCAGTTGAATTAGTCAACAATATACTTTCTCTCTCTCTCTCTCTCTCTCTCTCTCTCTCTCTCTCTCTCTCTCTCTCTNTATCTCTCTCTCTCTCTCTCTCTCTCTCTCTCTCTCTCTCTCTCTCTCTCTCTCTCTTTCTGAAAAAATAGTGCAGTGGATAGAGAGAAGACCTAATCAAGTCCTACCTCTGGGCCAGTCACTAAACCTCTCGGTGTCCCAAGCAATTCCCTAATAACTATAAGTTACAAAGAAGATGGTGACATGTATGGTAGAAGTAATTGTCTTATATGAAAGTTCTTTATATTAATGAAATCACAGGTCCGGTCCCTATCCCTATCTTATATGTGTATGCATATATAATAGAACTATTAGAATATCTCAAAAAGGTATGTTTATAAATATAATCTGATTAATATATGTGTATATATATATACATATATATATATACATATGTATAGAGATAGGGACTAACATGAGTTCACTGATACAGTTGGGCTCCTGTATCTGTGACTGGGGAGGGGGGGTTCATTCTAAAAACCTAGCACAGGTAGCTGAAACCCCAGATAGAAGTACCTGTCGGCCCCCATATATACCTGCTCTCTCTCCCTACTCCTGCCCCTTCACTAGGTACTCTGTGGCCTTTTATCCCCCTCACAAAACAAACAAACAAACAAACAAAAAACAACTAAAAAAATGAAAGTAGAAGCAAAAGAGACTTCTGCTGGGGGCAGAATGCTGCCACAGGCATACTTCTGGCATTTTATAGGTGGACCTCCAGAGTTTCAGATTGACCGTGGATAACCGAAACCATGGAAAGCAAAACTTTGGATAAGGGGGCCCTATTGTACAGAGAACTTTTGAGTGAAGAAACTCCCTCTACCAATGCAGTTCAGTGCTTCCTCTGAACAATATTTATCACATTTGGGTTTCACAACTCTGGGAATCAGGTGCCATTATTATCACCATGTTTCAGGTGAGGAAACTGAGGCAGACAGAGGTGCAGCAACTTGCACAGAGTTGCATAGCTGAGTGTCCAAAGCCAGATTTGAACTCAGGGCTTCCCAATTCTAGATGATGTGCTCTAATCATTATACCACCTAGTTGCCACCTACCTCTTTCCCTCACAATCACTCCACGAGGAAAGTAGTATATTAGTATCCCCATTCTACAAATGAGAAAACTGAGGCTCAGAAAGAGGAGCCAGTGTCATTAGAAGAGCATTAGACTTGGATTCAAGATGCAGCTGAATTCTAATCCAAACTCTGTACCTTGGCTAACTTTGGCTAAGTTATATCATGTCTCTGGACTTCATTTTCTTCAGCTTGAAACCTAGATAATCTCTGAGGTCTTGCTTAGCTCTATAAGCCATGTTTCCATGTTGGGAATCAAAGAATTATGGACCAAAGCTCTCCAGGTAAAAGGACCTGTCCTGAGCCTCTCCAGCAGATCGTCATTCAAGGTCTCTTGACCCTAGGACCAGCAGGTAGGATACTTGCATCCTTTGGATTCTGGAGTCATAAACACAGAGAGTCCTGATGGAATGGGGATGGATAGGGGAAGTAGTTTGAAAGAGGCTGGGTGACTTGGAGGAGATGAGAGTCGCCCTGGGGTTGGAGAGTGCCTAGGGAAGAGTGAGCGAACAGGTAAAGACCTCAAGCATGGAAAGCCCGGGGGCCCCTTGTGACTCACAAGGCCCTTAGCCACTTGAATCTACTGTAAAAGAATCCCTCAGCCACCCCCCCCCCAAACTCTCATTGTGACTGGAGGGCAACAAATGTGTTTTCTCAGTCAGGAATCTTCTCCGGAGGAAGTTCTCACGACTACAGCTGTTTCACTGCCTTGATTGAGTGGATTAAGGCCTAGCAGCCTGTCGGTACAGCTGTGTTACAATATACATTTTTGTACCCCAAATATTCCCAGCCTGACACGCAAACAGAATAGGCAGTGGTCTGTACAGCTTGATTCGAGGGTCACCAAAAGGTCCCTGTGCCCACAAATATCTCCCCTACTGGTCTGGAAATCCCATCATTAAAGAGTCATTTATTTGGGTTAAGGCATCGGATCACCAGGAGGCCTCTATGAATTTCACCTTAGAAAGCAGGGAGCAGGACCCTGAGACCATGGGATCCAGGACTGTGGGGAGGAAAGAGCAGGAAGAGGCGTGAGAGACAGCCTAAGTAGAACTGGGAGAGTGCTGGGCTTGGCGTCAGACCCGGCTTCTAATCTGGTCTCTGACACTTGCTAGCTTTGTGATCTCTTGCAAGTCCCTGCAACTCCTTAAGCCTCAGTTTCCCCCAATGTCAAACAGGGATAATCACTATAGCCCTTGCCTTGCAGGGATAGAAAGAGAGAAAGCAAAGCACTCTATAAATGTCAATTAGATTATGCCCCATTGTGTGGCAATGACAGGCCCACTTGGGGAAGTTCAGTAAGAGATTTTGCCATCCCTGGGAAGATGCAGCTGCGGAGGGAATGGATCTGGGGAGGGGGAGCACAACAGGAGGAGAGAGGAATGAGAGAGAGGGTGGGCAGCACCCAAATGGGCCGAGGCTATCTGGTAGAACATAAGCTCCTGTCTTTCTGGAATCCCCCAGCACATGGCACAGGAATGGGTACATAGCAGGTGTTTGCTAAGTGGACGTGCAGAAAACACTTGGGGGGCGGGGTGGGGAGGCCAGGCTAGACAAAAGCCCTTTACTAAATTCTACTGCCCCTAAGAGAAGCATCCAGCAAAGGGGTAAAAGAGGCCCCCCAAGCTGCTGGGCAAATACAAAACCAGGTCTGGAGAGGCCGGATGTCTTTGCCTGTTTACCTAGGAGGAGTCACCCTGGTCCAGCCACATCTGGCCAGCTGTGGTCAGCACTAGACCACACGTTTTAGGAAAGCCATTGATGAACTTGAGCCCACCCAAGGGAGGGTGACCAGGATGGTGAGAGGCCTGGAGACTATCTCACCTGAGAATCCTGGGCTCATAAATCTAGAGCTAGAAAGCATATCGAAGGCCATCTAGGTCAATACCCTAATTTTACAGGAATTAAAAGGAAACTGAGGTCTCTGGTGATGGAGTCACTTGTCTAAGATTAGACCCAAGATCAGAGATCGAGAGCTGAAAGAGACCTCAGAGACTATATGTCTCAACACTTTCCTTTTACAGGGAAGGAAACCGAGCCTTGGAAATGTTAAGTGACTCGTGCAAGGTTACATTTCAGGTGAAAGCACTTGGAACTTTAAAACCATGAAACAGAAGACTTGGGAGAGGACATGATAGCTGCCTTCCCATACCTGAAGGACAATGGAAGAGGGATGAGCCTAGCACTGTTTACCTTGACTAGGGTCCAAACTAGAGACAATGGGGAGAACTTGTGGTGAGCCTGCAGGGAGGCAAGATGTCCAAATGGAGCTCTCCAAAAGGTAGTGAGTTCTCCAGCCAGCCACTGACCACTTGCTGTTCAGGATGGGAAGCACTTACTATAGAGGGAAGTCCTGTTTGAGGACTGGCTGGATGGTAGAGAGGGAGGCCCCTTTCCGGCTTGGAAATGCTGGGATTTTAATTTTGGTTAGGAAAGGAAGCCTAGGTGGGGAAGGTAGAAACGGACTTATTGCTATTACCTCTCTTCTTGAGTGAGGCCAGAACCAGGCCTGGCCAGATGCCACCGAAGCGGGGCAGATCAGTAGGCACAATCCAGAGGAGAGTTAACAGAGACAGAGTTCGGTGCCTGAACGGGGGCAAGGATTCATTCATCTTTGTCTCTGGATACACACCAAAGGAAAGGAACACAACTAGCTGACTTTGGCATTTTTGTGAAAATGGTTTACCTCTCATTTGGATGCTGGAGATGAGAGTATGGCAGCACAGCAACTACTACCAGGTTCTGGGGTTGGGCACCCAGGCCATTATTTATTTATTTGTTTGTTTTTTTTAATCCTTAACTTCTGTGTATTGGCTCCTTGGTGGAAGAGTGGTAAGGGTGGGCAATGGGGGTCAAGTGACTTGCCCAGGGTCACACAGTTGGGAAGTGGCTGAGGTCAGATTTGAACCCAGGACCTCCCGTCTCTAGGCCTGACTCTCAATTCACTGAGCTACCCGGCTGCCCCCCACCCAGGCCATTTTTTTAACAGAATAAGTGATCACTTCCTCCACTGATGCCTCATGCTAATGTGGAGATCTGTTTCCTTCTTCAAGATACATTCTTGAAGGCTAAAGCAATGAAGCATAAACTCTGGTAGGTTCAACCAATCTGGAGAGGTTTCCAGAAGGTTCTAGCAACAAGCCAAGGGCCAACCTTGTTATACTCAGAGAGGTTCAGCACCAGGAGGTCACTTTTTCGGCCAGCAATTCATGCAAATAATCTACTAAGGTACCGTGAAGGTATGCTATGTGCCAAGGGAGGGAGTGCCCACACTGATGAAATACCAGGCTCTTGGAGAAGTACCTTACGGAAGGAAGCTATTCCACATTCTGGCTCACTCTGTCCCTTGTGCTGGGCAGAAAGTCTAAGGTATAAAGGGAAGGTTGGAATTGAAGGAAGAACCCTGGTCTAAGAGCAAGGAGACCTGAGTTCGAGACCTGCCCCTGACATATATAGGCTGTGTGAGTCTGAGAAAGTCCATATGATCGTTCAGTGTTCCAGGCAACTCTCTAAGACCAGTGGTGTCAAGCTCAAATAGAAATAGGATCCTCTAAACCAGTGATGGGCAAACTACTGCCATGGGCCAGATGTAGCCCCCTGAAGTGTTCTATCCAGCCTGGTTACATTCTTCCTAATCTGACGAATACAACGAGTAGGATACAATACAACGAAACTTTGAAAGAGTCGCCTTAGAAACAGACTGACAGAGGAGCATTTCCTTTACTTTGGCCCCTCTTTAAAGAGTTTGCCCATCACTGCCCTAGACTATACATAAAGATCCCCCCTGGCCTCACATGGGCCGCAGCTCACAGCCATGTGTTTGACACCTCTGCCCAAGATTGTCAATTACAAACGAGTCATTAATGTGTATTAGGGAAGGGAGTTTCCAGACTAGTTCACGTGTTCACTGAAGAAAATGCCCAATCCAGGCCAAATCTCTCTCTTTCTAGGGATTGGGAATAGATGCGGAGTTTCATTGGCATGAGGACCTTCCTCTGCTCTTTATACTCCCAGAGAGTTGCCTGGGACGATGAAAGGTGAGGGTGACATATATGTCAGAGGCAGCACCTGAATCTCAGCCACCTCTTCCCCCTGCTCTCTCTGTCTCTGTTGACCAGAATTCCTTTCTGTCTCTACACACACACACGCACAATATCTGTTGCGGCTGGGATCAGAGTAAGTTCTCCATCGTTGCTTCCATATATAAAGAGAAGCCCAAATGGGATGAAGGCTTCCGTGTCTGCCCCAGCCAACCGCTTCTGCCATACTGCTGACACACCACGCCAGGGAAGGAAATAGAACATGGCAGAGAGAAGATGAGCCATACAACTGTATTTGCAAATCGGCAGTAAGTCTTTCCTGAGCACTTGCTATGGGCCCAGCGCTGTACTGGGCGGCATGATGAGAGGCATGAAGGGAAGAGAAGACATGGCCCTTCCCTTAAGAAGTTTAAGCTCTAGGGGGCAGCTGGGTGGCTCAGTGGATTGAGAGTCAGGCCTAGAGACGGGAGGTCCTGGGTTCAAATCCGGCCTCAGACACTTCCCAGCTGGGTGACTCTGGGCAAGTCACTTGACTCCCATTGCCTACCCTTACTGCTCTTCTGCCTTGGAACCAATACACAGTATTGATTCCAAGACGGAAGGTGAGGATTTAAAAAAAGAAGTTTAAGCTCTAGTTATATATGCTACAACAATGGAGAAAAATCCAAAGCATCAGGCGACTGCCCAAGCCTCATTGTGGCACAAAGGTAGGCCTGGACTCTCAAAGGCTATGCCAAAGGAACACACCCACCAGTAGGTACTACCGCGCTCTAAAGTCTTTGAGGGGTACCCTGGTGGCAGCAGATGTTTGCTACCCGAGGCCCAGGCTAGTGAAATATCTAGAGATTTTTCACCGGTAGGCTCACCATTGGACCATCGATTCTTTGGCCATGGCAATCCAAGAGAAAAAGAAAGATGGTTTAGCCATAGAGTAACACGAAAAAGAGGCTGAGGGTCAAAGAGGAACTATTATTGCCCTATTCGACTGGATTCTCTAGATCCCTTCAGTGGAGAAGAGTAAATCAAAGAAGCACCATCCTCTCTTCCCTAGTGAGGTGAAGGGCCGTGGATGTGAATTGCTACACACACTATCTATTGGTTTAATTCTTTTTCTTTGTTACGAAAAAGGGATTATTGGGTAGCAGAAAGGGGAATAATTGGATATAACTGTGACATAAAAACAAAAGCCTTCAACACAGTTTTAAAAGAAACTAAAAGGAGAGACAGAGTGCTAAGGAGTATATGGTTTTTATTTTTATTTTTTTAAACCCTCACCTTCCATCTTAGAGTCAATACTGTGTATTGGCTCCAAGGCAGAAGAGCAGTAAGGGCTACGCAATGGGGGTGAAATGACTTGCCCAGGGTCACACAGCTAGGAAGTGTCTGAGGTCAGATTTGAACCCAGGACCTCCAGAACATACAGTTTTTAGACCATCTATAAACACGAATGTAAGTATCGTTACTCTAAATGCATTATCTTAATTTTCCAACTGGGTGTCATCATGGATAGAGCACAGAACTAAGAAGACCTGAGTTAGTTCAGAGCTGGCCTCAGACACTGCGTGACTCCAGGCAAGTCACTTAACCTCTGTTTGCCTCAGTGTCCTCACCGTCAAATGGGAATAGTAATAGCACCTACCTCAAAAGGTTATGAAGATCAAATGGGATACTACTGTCAAGTGCTTAGCATAGTGGCTGGCACATAGTGGATGCTACGTAAATTCTTGTTTCCCTTCTTTTCTTTTCTCTTCCCTTCCCTTTCTGGATGACCTATGAGTGGACATACCACTAGAGGAACTGGCAAAAGACTTAGAGGCAGCCCTCCAGTAGGCTGGGTAGACCTCCTGTATATGACTTATACGAGGACGTATGTGGACAAAAGTCACCCAAGATGCAAAGGTACAGATTGATGGTGATCCAAACCATCGGGAGCTCACTAGGAACAGTCACTGAGCTCGCATATCCAACCCCATCCAGTCCAATCCAATAGGCGCTTCTTAAGTGCCTACTGTGTGCACTGGGGCTACAGAGGCAGAAATGAAGCAGCCCTTGTCTTTGAGGGGCTTGGAGTACTGAAGAAGCATTTGATCAAGCTAGATTGTGAGGAAAACACTCCAACTGGAAAGTGTCAATTGTTCCTTGTATATGAACTATTCAGCTCTGTAGAAGGGCTTGGGCTACCAGGGTGAGGGCAAAAGTCCAGCTCTAATCCGGAACAACATAGGCCCCTCAATGTGCTATTTGGAAAATTCAAGACCATAAAGACCATAAACAGCACTTGGCTCTCAGTTCTCCTGCATATGGATTAACCATGCTCCCATGATCCTCCTTGTTCCTCCAGCTGCAAACCTTTTAACCATTTGTTCCCTCCCTGGCACCCCCCACCGTAAGTCTTGCCAAGTGTGCTGTCCCTGTGTGCTGAAAGAAACCTTTCAGCTAAAAGAAAAAAAAAAAGAGAGGGAAAGAGAGAGAGAGAGAGGGCAGCAGTTGTTTCCCATGAGTTTTACACTATAATTCGGTTTAGAATAACAGGTAAAAGACAGATGAATTTAGTTCAACAGATGCAACGGAACTCTCTGGGGTGCTTTTAAATGGATAAAGCCCAGCGTGCAACAGATCGGGAATTTGCACAGAGGCACACCCGCTGTGCTCCCCCCACCCCCACCTCCAACGCCCCAAAGTAGAACAGAGGAAAGAGTGTTAGATCTGGAGTCAGGAGAGCTGGCCCTGAGCCCCAGCTGGGATGCTCACTGACTCTGTGGCCCTGGCCAAGTCAGCTCACCTTTCGGAGCCATAAGGATGGATAATCCCCAGCTCTAAAATGGGGATCATGTAATAATACTTACACCACCTGCTTAGCGCTTAGTATGGCAGGAGGAAGGCACTTTGGAAAACTTAGAGTTCCAAAGGAATGACGCCTGTTATTTATTGGGGAGTAAATTTTGGTTTGCCATAAGAAAAAAAACTCCCTAATGACCAGGGGGTCCCATCAGGAATGGGCTGCTTTGATTTAGGGTAACCTTCACCCACAATTGGTGGGGTTCCGGGGGGGGGCCTGTTGGGAAAGTGCTTTGCAGTCTTTAAAGTGTTTTCTAAACAGCCGTTATTATTGTGGCAATGTTGTTGCCATTGTTTACTGGACCTGTGATTTCGACACTCAAGGAAGCTCTGAGGATCCAAGGAGCTGATATTTGTTTAGCACAGTGCCAAGCACCTAGGAGGTGCTTAATAAATGCCTCTTCTCTTTTCATTTCCTAGGTTGAGCAAACTCCCTTTACTAATTCAAATCAGCCCATGTTGGGCAACTCATAGCCTTAAAGAGCTGCCTGGAGCAGTGGTGTCTAACAAATAGAAACAGGAGCCACTAAACTGTACGTAAGAATCCCTATAGTCCACATAATAGCTTAGAAAATCACATATTAACATTATCTATGTTCTACTTTATTTTTGCTTATTTTCTTAGATACTTACCAATTACGTTTTTTAATCCTTTTTAAAAACCCTTATCTTCTGTCTTAGTATCAATTCTAAGGCAGAAGAGCAGCAAGGACTCAGCTATTAGGCTTAAGTGACTTGCCCAGGGGCACATATCTAGAAAGTATCTGAGGTTGGATTTGAACCCAAGTCCTCCTGACTTGGCACTCTATCCACTGTGATACCTAGCTGTCCCTCCCAGTTACAGTTTTTCGAACCTTTCCCTTCCATCTAAAAATCAATACTGGGTATTGGCTCTAAGGCAGAAGAACTGCAAGGGCTAGGCAATGGGGCCCTACCCACAGTCACCCAGCTAGAAAGCGTCTGAGGTCAGATTTGAACACAGGTCCTCCCAATTCTAGGCCCAGTGCTCTATCCACTTAGTCACCTAGTTACCCTCAATTACATTTTAATCCAATTCTACTATATTTAGGATTGTTTTGAGTCTAGAACACTGAGAGAGAGATTCAGTGATCTCCTCCTCCATCTTTGCATATGAAGGAGAACACTTTTTTCTATAGCTCTAACCCCCAACTCCCAGATTAAGAATCTCTAGGTGGGTCAGCGCAAGGACATACATCAGACAACTTTCCTAAAAGGAGGCCAGCAAATCGTCATCCCAAATCTCTTCCGATGAATTGTATTTGTGTAACTCTTTATATATAGCTCTACAGCCCTTTTCTCATTCTTTCCCCCTCTTGTTTCCTCTGGAAATAAAAAGATTCTCTTCAGTCTCATCTGGCTTCTTCTCTAGAGTGAAACCTTCTCACTTGCCTTATTTATATTATAGATATATTTATTTATATCATCCAATGATACAATCCTAGGGCTGGATCTGGGAGCATTCAGTCTTCTACTTCCCAAAAGAATCCACTTAGCCAGCAAATTCTAGTTGTTGAATCCTGGCTGTGCTACCTACTAGTCATGTGATGTGGGGCAAGTTACTTCCCTTTTCTGGGCCTCAGTTTCCTCCTTTGTAAAACGAGAGGATTGGATTACGAGATCCCTAAAGTCCCTCCTAGCTGTCACTTTAAGATCCTACAACCACCTCAAAGCTTCTCTCTAATATCTTTTCTTTTTCCAAGCAATCTTTCTCCAGCACTTTTTCGTTTACAAAGCATTTTGTTTACAACACACCTCAGAGATTGCTAGTGTAAGTATGACCATTCCCATTCTACAGATGTGGAAACTGAAGCTCAGAGGCTGAGGGGCTTAGTGAAGTCACACAGTTAGTAAGGGGCAGAGCTGTGATTCAAACCTAGGTCTTCTGCCTCTAATAGTACTTTCTCCATTGTACTGGGCTCTCCAAGGACCAGTGGCCATCTTTGTTTTACATTGCTTCCATTTTTCTTGGTCACATAATAAATGCTTAACAAAAATCTGTTGGAGGGAAATAGACTGCGTTGATACTTGTTATCTATCTATCTATCTATCTATCTATCTATATCTATATCTATATGTATATAACTTTTTTCTCTATATATATAAAATTATCTATATAAATTTCTCACTATATATAACTATATAAATATAACTATTTTCAGTTGCAAATTCTTTTTTGAAATTTAAATAAACTTTATTTAAATAATTGACAAAAACACTGAAAACAAAGGACAAGATCTTGTCCAAGTCTCTTGGTCTTTTGCAAGACAGAGCCAAAGGAATGAACAATAAATGAGCAAATGGGCTGATATGGGTCTATATCTCCTCACAGGCTAGCAAAAATTCTAGGCGTTTTGGAGGCATTCTTTTTCTTGTTTTCCTTATTTCTTTTTTCTCTTTCTTTCTTCTGTTCCTCCTATGTTCTATATAGGGTGAACTATTTTCCCTATTGGAACTCCAAAAAATGTAGCTTCTTGAGAACCTAGAGTTCATATAATATATGGGGATGAGTCAAAAGACTTGAGGATCTTTAGTGTAACTGGTAAAATATGGTAAACTGAGGAACAAAGGTCAAAACTGATTTTTTTAAACCCTTACCTTCCGTCTTGGAGTCAATACTGTGTATTGGCTCCGAGGCAGAAGAATGGTAAGGGTAGGCAATGGGGGTTAAGTGACTTGCCCAGGGTCACACAGCTGGGAAGTGTCTGAGGCCAGATTTGAACCTAGGACCTCCGGTCTCTAGGCCTGGCTCTCACTGAGCTACCCAGCTGCCCCCTCAAAACTGATTTAAAAATCAATTGATCATTTCTTTAGGCTGGAAGAAAATATTCATGGTGGGGTGGGGGGAGGGAAAGACCTGATATCTGTCCTCAAGTACTCAAAAGGGCTATCTTGTGGAAGAAGGATTCAACTTGTTCTTTTCTTCCTTCTCTTTAATTTCACGGGTCATCAGTGTATATGAAATTCTATTTCCGTTGATTTCAAACAATGCACCTTCATATAAGTCTTACCATATTTCCTTGTGTGGATTGCACTGCCAGTTTCATGATTTTTCAAGGGCAGGTAGTCAATAAGTAATTATTAAGTGCTAAATATACAAAGAAAAAGCAGAAACAGCCCCTGTCCTCAGGAGCTTACATTCAAATGGGAGAGATGGTATGTGAAGAGCTGTGCACAACAGGGCTTCCTTATCTGTGCTTTCACTTTCTATGGTTTCAGTTACCTGCAGTCAACCCAAAATGCTGGAGATCTGCCTGTAGAGTGCCCAAGCTCACCCGTGAAGCTCCTGAAGCCTGCCTGTGGAAGCTGTCAGCCCCCAGAAGCAATCTCTTCTGCTTTCACTTTCACTTTTTTAGGGTTTTCTTTGGGGGGGGGGGAAG
>NC_058136.1:36876705-36894154 GCF_016433145.1 Gracilinanus agilis | reverse complement strand
AAGAAAGAAAGAAAGAAAGAAAGAAAGAAAGAAAGAAAGAAAGAAAGAAAGAGGAAGGAAGGAAGGAAGGTCCTTGAGAACAAAGATTATTTAATTTCTTTCCCTTTTTAGTTTTCTAGTGTCTAGTATTGTGCCTATTGCAGCTAATGTTTAATAAATGCTTGAATTGAATTGAAATGTTAAGGAAAGAAGGGAAGTGGGAAGGGAGGGAGGAAAAAATAAGGATTTCAAATATGTTTTGCATGATAATTCATGTATAATCCAGATCAAATTGCTTTCCATCTTGAGGAAAGGGAAAGGGAAGGGAGGGAGAGAAACAATTTGGATTCTATAGCTTCAGAAAACTTAATGTGGAAAATTATTAGTACATGTAACCAGTAAAATAAACTTTACAAAGAAAAGAAGAAAAGAAAAGAGAAGAGAAGAGAAGAGAAAAGAAAAGAAAAGAAAAGAAAAGAAAACAAAGGAAAGGAAAAGAAAAGAAAAATCACCTCATGCCTCATTGCCCCCAGGGGATGGATCCTGAGGGAGTGGAAGATGCAGCATTGATGAGGCTCCTTTCCACTGAGGATATCACCCCTACTACTTCAACTTTATTGTATATTCTCCCCCTTCATGAAATACTCTATGGTCCAGCCAAGCTGGATTTCTTAGTTTTCCTTCTGCATCACCCTGACTCCATGCCTTCGGACTGGTAGGCCTCCATGCCAAAATGCTCTTCCTTCTCATCTCTGCCTCCCAGAATCCCTGGTTTTCTTCCAAACTCAGCCCAAGTGCCACCTTCCATATTCATGAAGACTTTCTTGAGCCCTTCCCTACCCCATGCTAGTGCCCTCCTCCTCCCAATTCCTCTGTATCCATTTTTGCATCTGCCTGTACACGTATGTATACGTTGTCCTCTGGTAGACAGACCATAAGCTCCATGATGTCGGGAATCGCTTCGCTTCTGTCTTTGCATCACCGAGCCTGACCCTTAATAAATGCTTGGTAATCCATTGATTGCATCCCCCACCCCAGTGAAATCCCAGGTCCAGCTAAAAAATGGGAGTCATGTCACAGAGCCCCATTTTAATGTTCCCAGAACTCTTTTTCTGTTCTTTTTGGAGAGCCACAAATGAACACAAATATTTCTCAACATGCAATGCAATTATTTCTCCTGTACAGATGCTTATTACCTTGAAAGCTTGTGTACAGTATGACCTGGGTCATACTTTATTTATTCTGAGAAACAGCACTGTTCTCTGCAGATCACGAAATGTTCTCAAAGTTGTCCTGAGCCCAGAATTGGAAAAAGTTTGCTGTGTCCCCCATACCACCTGGTCCTCCCCTCTTTGGAACTCTGAGAAGCAGCTTCTTCTGCTCCATCCCATTTCCTGTCCTCACTTCATGGACTTCAGTCGATGGTCTCTCAAATCTGTCAGCCTCAGCCTCGGTGACAACCTTCTCTAATCCACCATGCCTCAGCCACAGCCATTCTACCTTTTCTACCTTTTTTCACTGACGGAAGTTCTCTTTTCCTTTCTCTCCTCTTCTCTCTCCTCCCCTCTCCTCTTCTCCTTGTTCTCCTCTCCTCCTCTCTCTCTTCTTCTCTCTCCTCCCCTCTCCTCTCCCCTCCTCTCTCCTCCCCTCACCATCTCTCCTTTCCTCTCTTCTCCTCTCTTTCCTCTCCTCTTCTCTCTCTCCCTCTTCTCCTGTGGCTATCTTTTATCTTCTCACAGCTTCAAGTATTATCTCTGAGCAGAAAATTCTCAGATCTCTCTCTTTAGACCTCTCCCCAGCTCCCAACCTTTAGGCCTTTTATTTCCATCTTTCCCTGGATGTCATTTGGGCATCACATGTTCAAAATGTCCCAAAGCTGACTTCTTATCCATCTTCTTACATTGGCCCTTTTCTCTGATATCACTCTTTTCCTAGTAGCACACCATTCCACCACTCTCCGGGATTTAAAATCCAGTACTGTCTTTTTTTAACCCCTCACCTTCCATCTTAGAATCAATATTGTGTCTTGGCACCAAGGCAGAAGAGCAGCAAGGACTAGGCCATGTGGGGTGAAGTGACTTGCCCAGGGTCACACAGTTAGGAAGTATCTGAGGTCAGATTTGAACCAGGACCTCCTGTCTCTAGGTCTGGCTCTCAGTCCACTGAGCCACCCAGCTGCCCCCAAACCAGTATTATCTTTGATCCTTTCCTCTCATATTCCATCATTTACCAATTCCTAGCAATCCTACCTCTAATGTCTCTCCAGGCTACCCCTTGTTATTCCCTGTGCTACCACCCCAGAAGAGGACTTTATTACCATTTGCCTAGAACAGTGATGGGCAAACTATGGCCTGCGGGCCAGATGCAGCTCCCTGAAATGTTCTCTCTGGCCTGGTGACATTATTCCTAATCTGACAGATACAATACAATGAAACTTCAAAAAAGTTGCCTTAGAAACAGACTGACAGAGGAGCATTTCCTTTCCTTTGGCCCCCTCTTTAAAAAGTTTGCCCATCACTGCTCTAGACAAAGGATATCACTTGGGCAAAGCTTCAGAGCTCTAGATGGTACATCATGAACCAGCCAGTTTGAATGGGATGAAAGTGCCTGATGGGAAAGAATATGAAATAATAGGTGAGAGCCAACCGGGGAGAGTGGTAAGTGTCAGACGGAGGAAGTTCCCCCCAAAATATAAACTCCTTGAGGTCAGAGGCTCTTTTTGCATTTTGTCGTTGAGTGCTTTGCATACAACAGATGCTTAAGAAACACTCATGTGACTGAAGTGGATTTGCTGTCATCAGAGGACTACAGGAAGACTTAGGAAAGGGAAGGAAGAGTGAAGGGCTGAGGACAGGCCATCCAGAAGGCCAAGGGGTCCTGTTCTGGTGGAGCCAAGCGAAATCTAGTTTCGTATCAAAGAAACTCAAGCAATATCTTTGATGAAAACATTTTCCCGAAGCTTAGAAATTTCTCCCCGTAACCCTTTATTCTCTTGAGTTAAATCAACGATCCTGATGTTTTGTCCAGAATGATGGTGCCATTTTCCTCTTCCTATCGAGCCCAAAGATGTGTTTGATTGGCCTACATTGCTCAATTCCTCTTTCTCTGATGACCAAATTAATTGGATAATCACTTAACTCTTATTCGGCTTGGCAAATGTCAACCCAACCTAATTTCCGGTGGCACTCGAGGCACAGCTGACAGTTTTTATTTTGATAGTAAATTTTTCAGCAGCTTTACTGCCCCATTGTGTTAAAGATAATTCCAGTGCCCTTTATTGGAAGAGGGAGGAGTTGTTTACAAATCTGCCCAGGGCATCTCCTCCATGCTTAAACATCCGCAAGGCTTGTCTAGTTGCCAAATGTGCATTAGTTTCAATAGCATTTGCCTTCCTGGAAGAAGAGAGAGGAATCTAATTTTTTTTTTAAATTCAGAACAGAAAAAAAGAAGATGTTTCAACAGTTTGGAGGAATTTTCTTCTTAGTTCTCATTTATGCAATCAATTTGGCTTCCCCGTATCTACTGATGTACAAATGTAAGCAGCCAAGGAGTATTTTTTTTCTTTTGTATTTTTAGAGCTTAATGGCTTTGAGGACCATAATTTATTAGGGAACAATGTTCTTTAGATTAAAAAATTATCAGGGCTGGAAGGGACGTTAGTCAGAGAATGTCGGAGCTAGAAGGGTCCTCCGAACAGAGAATGTCAGAACACAGAGGCTCCTAAGAGTATAAAATGTCTGCGTTGATGGAAACCGTAGAACAGACAATTACTGAGATGGATCATAGAATGTCTCATTCAGAGAATCCCGGAGCCAGATAAAATCAGAGCTGAGAGGGATCAGAGAGAATGGACTCTCAGAGATGGGAGAGATCTTAGAACAGGGAATGAAAGAACTGGAAGATATCTTAGAATACAGAGTGTTAGAGCTAGAAGGAACCTTGGAGAATTCTAGTCCAGTCTTCTCATATTTCTGAGAAGGAAACTGAGTCTTAAAGGAAGGGAAATGACTTGCTCAAGATCACCTAACTAGGAAGTGATAGTCAGAAGACCTGGACTCTCTCTAGTCTTGGTGCTGCCACTAACTAGTCAAGTAGCTTTGAGAAGTCACTTTCCTTTCTCTTGTCTCAGTTTTCCTTATCTGAAAAATGGAGATAATATTTCCTGTCCTGATCCATATATATTATAGGTTGTTCTAAGGATCAAATGAAAACAAAAGAGCTTTTTAAACTGTAAAACTCTGGGTTCAAATGCTGGCCCTAACACTTATTACCTGGGTGACTCTGGGTAAATCATTTCATCTCTCTGTGCCTCAGTTTCCTCACCTGTAAAATGAGGAGATTAGACTCTATGGCTTTGGATACCTCTTCAAGCCCTAGATCTAGGATTCCTGGATATCCAAACTGGCCATCTCTTCCAATGTCTGTTCCCATTGCAGAAGTGGCCTTTTCAAAGGGCTTTCCAAGGTTCTGCCAGGGAAGAGTTGGCGCTTCCACTAGAGGACTGGTCACTAGGTGATGAGTTTTCATCTACAATTGCTCATAAAAACCAGGCCTGGTGGTCAGGGCCGGCGAGGAGGAGGGGCTGCTATCTGTGTCGAGAAGGGAGCGCCCACACAGATGGAACCACACATGCTGAGGGGGAGGAGGTGGCAAGTACCTTGTAATCAAGTGAGCAAAGATTGGGAGGAAGGAGGATTGTTTCCTCTGCTTGATACTATATTTATTTCAAAACTAGCCCTGAAAGTCGGAGATACCAGATTGAGACTGAGGGGGCAGCCCTATCTCCTGACCAGAGCAGATATCCTCTTCCCAAGTCTGGTTGGTTCTGGGCACGTATCCTGCCCAACGACTTTAACCTAAATTTCTTCATTGGATAAATGGAAATCTCTGTGCAGCCTGTGGTGGGTTCTCCATCCCTAGGAGTCCACGCGGGTTTGGCTTTAGGAAATATAGCCCGATTTGGGGGCCATCTCAGGGCCTTTGGCCAACAGAGGATCATAGATTTAGAAAAGGAAGGATCTTAGAGGTCACCCAGTTCAACTCTGTCATTTTACAGATGAGGAAACTGAGGCCCATGGAGGTGAAACTACTTGCCCAGGTAGCAAATGGCAGATTATGTGGCTCTAACCCTATATTCTTTCCCACCACCAAAACGCTGGCCCCGAGCGTATTCCTTCAAGGTTCAGCTCATGGACTGAGCACCTCTTTCTCCGGGACTTTCCTCATTCCTGCCTCCCCAGTTACTGGTGCCCTCCTTCCCCAAATTCCTTTGTCTTTCCTTTGTACCTATTTTGTAGTACTTGTCTATGCCTACCTCCTACTCCCTACCCAAAAGGATGTAAACTCACGAAGGACAAGGACTATATTTTTTGGCTTTGCAACCTCAGTGCCTGGCATACAACAGATACCTGAGAAACGCTTGCTGAATGAATAGACGAATAAGTAGATGGTTAGATGGATGGACAATCGAGTGATCAGGAATGAACGGCGGCTACACTGATAGGCCAGTGGGGAGAAACTCCCTATTTGGAGAGGCTGCTGAAGGGTTTTTGCAATGAGCTCCTTTCATTTTGCTCAGTGAATATCACCAGAAAATCATAGATGGAGAACTGAAAGGGGTCAACAGGGTCATCTAGTCCAGTCCCCTAACTGTCCAGATGATGAGATTAAGGGCAGAAAAGAGAAATCACTGGTCCAAGGTCATATGGGTGGTAAGAAGCAAATTCAGCATTTGGAGATAGGCCAGCTCACCCCTGTATTGCTTTCCTATTTACCTTAGTGGGCAGCACTGGCACAACGCTAAGTACCCTGGCCAAAGGGGTTTTGGCTTTGGCTCCCCCAAATTACTCCTTCTAGTCGAGTCACTCCATTTCTTTGAACCTTGGCTTTTCTATATGGAAAATCTAAAGGCCTGTAGTGAGGAAGAAATGAAATAATGGCTACAAAGGAATGCTGTCATTCAAGAAGAAGTCGATATCATATCCCAAAAGATGGGAAATGGCTCCTGGGGCTATTGGGTCTCCATCTCCAGGCTGATGCTGAAAAGGTGCCAGGAGCCATTTACTGACTCAGGGGACACCAGAACACCTCTCGTGGCCCTTAGGCCAATCACTGGCATCAGGAGAAGAATTCTCTTCCTAGAGCTAAGCACCCTCCCAGGCCACCAAGAGACATTGTGGGAGCAAAGCAATGTGACCCTGAGGATAGGCAGCATGGTGCAGGAGGTTAAAAATTCAGCCTCAGAGACTAAATAGCTGTGTGATCCTGGACAAGTCACTTAATCTCTCTGCCTCAATTTCCTTACCTGTAAACGAAAGATGAGTCTAGTTTGCTCATGACCGTTGGCTATTCAGCAGGAACTTCATTTGTTCCATGTCATAGAACTGGTTGACGACCCTCTGACTGTCTATGCCCTTTGGCAGTATACTACAGCAGAGGGAAGTAGTCCCAGCAGGATGGAGTCTCTGATGATTCCATTTCCAAAGTTTTCCTAGGATTAAGAGCTAGAGGGACCTTGGTAAGTCATTTAGAGGAAACTGAGGCCTAGGCAGGGGAAGTAACTTATTCCAAGTGAGAGACCCAGAATTTGTAGAGCTGGAACTAGAGCCCAGGGCCTCCGAGTGTCGGCTTTTCAAAGCCGATTGGCAGGAGAATTCGGCATCTCTGAGCCACATCTATCCTTTGGTTTTAAAGGGTGGATTTTTCTTATCAGAATTTTGGCCGAGGAGTAGAACTGGTTCTACCTACCCCTGGGTCTGGGGAGGGTGGCTGAGTGTTGCTCATCCACCTGGCATCTGGCTCACCGAGGTACCTAGATCTCTGCTAATGGAATAGAATAACGACAACAACAATAGCAACAGCGGCGGCAGCAACAATAATAATAACATCAATGGCAACGACTCACATTTAGGAAGTGCTTTACGGTTTGCTTTTTTCTCCTTCCCAGGCAAGAATAGAAAATAGGAACCAGCAGTCCTGGCACGGCCCAGTTGACAATGGAGCAAGGAGCTGGGCAGCATGGCAGCAATCTTGGGGTGGGAGTGGGGGACTACACCGTCCCCTCCCAACGAGGAGAAATCTACCCTCCGCTTTCTCCTATCTTGCTCAGCTCTCGGCCCCCTATCCCTTCCAGCTTGACTTGTTTGGTTTCAAATTAAAGGGAATTTTCACAGATAATTCTCTTGAGAAAACTAGTAAATGGACACTTCTGTTTGGTCCAAACAAATTAAGGCTGTTGAAGTGTTTGCAGGCGGCAAACCGAAGTCCTATTCCTTTTATTCGTTGCTGCCTTTTTTTTCTGGCCACCACTGAATATTTCTTCCAATAGATAACGCTTATCTACAGAGAACAGAACAGCAGGAATCTGTCTTATTTCCCCTCTCTCTCATTATAAAAAATGGTTTGTCTGAGCCTTTACCCCTCCCCATCCTCCCCTCTTTTAAAAGCAGAATTTCTCCAGATAGCCTTGTTGAAAGCAATGAGCTTTAACAGTCCAAGGGGCCACCGGATAGGGGAGGATGCCAGGGAGCACCCGGCCATGCGGTTCGGGGTCCCTAGACGATATGATTCGCCCAATACGTTTTTTTTCATTATAGATAAACATCTGGGGCAAGACTATGGATGGGAAAGTAGAGAGCTATTTTATTTACTCTGCAGATGGCAAAGGGAAGAAAACCTATAGCTACCTCCAACGCCATGGACCAAGAGTTGTCTTGGACGAGCATCAGCTCTCCGGGCGCGAGAGTGAGTTAGTCAGACCACACATAGCCACCTTGCCGGGGAAAATCCATTAGGGCCATTTCATGAGCATCAGTTGCTCGAGACCCATTAGGAGAGAGATCAGGGAAGACCCTCCCCCTACCTCCACCCCAGGGGGCTGTAAACTTCTCATCTCCCTGAGGGCCCATCCACCCCCTCAGCAGTCCCTCAGCCACCACACTCACCTCATGGAGACAAATCCAGAGGAAATGATCCTCATGGACAATCCAGGCTCAAGGTATTCCTCAAACGTCCCTGGGAGCGGATGGGACAAGCTGGGGACAGGGCCCTATGGCCGAGGCATCTCGGGTAAAAGGTATGGGATGGCAGAAAAGAAGTGAGTTGCCTACCTTGTGACTTTCCTTGGCTTTCTTCTCCAGTGAGCCCTCCCCCCCTCCCCAAAGGGCTCATCCGACAGCCAGTCCGGCCCGACAGTCTGATCTGTGCATCGATTCCGGCTCCCTAGCCTGAGAAGGACTGTGGGTCTTCCTTTCCTCACCAAAAAAAAGAAAAAAAAGCTCACAGCTCTCAACCTCTTACCATGTTATAAAACATGGTAGGAAATGTCAGAGTGAGATCTATCTACAAGAGACTGAGTGCACATTGAGCATTTCCGTTTCCCAGGGGGCAGCTCCCTCTCTCTGATTAATGAGGCTGGGCTGCGCCCTGGAACCCATGGGATGAGGCCATACAGCTTAACACTTGAGGGGGGGGGCAATTATCTTTTCTATTTATAAAACCAGAGTGTATTGTCTTCTAAACTTGTGGTCACACTCAGTGTGGGCTCTGTGGTATCGCCCAGCCTCCTTCTTTCTGGAGATGAGCACTGCGGCTGGGTACATTTTGGTATGTTCCACTGAGAGAGCAAAGGCTCTAGGTGGGGTACGCCAAACTCCCAGCAGTCCTTGGGTGGTTTGGGTTTCACTTCTCTAAGGATGGATAAGAAGTAGCTCTCAAAGAGAAAAGCAGCAGTACTTGCGCCCTAAGTCAGTCAGGACCTAGAATGTCAGAGGTGGAAGAGACCTCATCTAGACCAGCCCCTTCATTTGACAGAAGAGGAAGGACACTGAGACCCAGAAAGCTGGAGTGTCTTGGCAGAGGTCATATAGATAGAAAACAGCAGAGGCAGCATTCAAAGACATGGCCTCTGGCTCCAAATTCAACCCACTTATGGGGTCCCAATGGGGGGGGGCAGCAATATATTTCCTTTTTCTTCAAGATTGATTTAGAATTCAGGAATAAGGTAGCTCAGAGGGATCTAGACTGGTTCTGCTGCTGCTTCTTCCACCCCCAGAGTAGACCCCTAGTTCTCCCACCCTCCAGAAGTTATAAGTACTTGGAGTTCCAACACTCTGGTCTGGCAACCTTGGGCTTAGGGATATCCTAGAGGTGAACCTATGGCATGGATGCCAAAGGTGGCATGCAGAGAGCTCTCTGTGGGCACTCAGCTGCCCTCTCCATCCCCACCCCCAGAGTTCATTACTAGAAAGGTAGAGGGACTTGGGTAGAGCTGCACCCCTCCCCCTCTCCATCATGCCTGATGACATTTTTTCACATCATCCCCCGTTCCTCTGCTCAGCAGCCCAATGGGAGCACACAGAGGGTAAGGTGGGTGGTTCACAGGCGGTAGAGCTGGAGGGGAGCAGGGTGCTGGGACCACTCCCCTCCTCCTCTCTATACTCGCTGAGGACATTACTCATTTCATCCACCCCTCTGCCCAGCAGCCCAATGGGAATGCTTTCTTCTTCCACTGTGTGAGGTAAAGGAGGAAGGCAAGGCATACCCCACACTTGGTGGGGGGAGGGGGCATGGCACTTGGTCTGAGGGCAGGGTCTTGTACTCCATATCTAAAAGGTTCACCATCACTGTCCTAGAGCTTGGGATCTTACACCAAGAAGCCCCCAGACACAGTGCCCTACCCTAGGGACACTACAGACCCCACACTTCCACTGTGATTCCTTAAGTCAAAAATAAGACAAGGGGGTATCTGAGCCCAGAACTTGCTCTTTGGTTTCTACTTCTAGGTCTGGAGAAGAAAACAGATTTCACAGGACAGGGACCAAGGCAGAGATGGCCATGTTTTTAAAAAGAGCTTATTTTTATTCCATATTACTGGATGTATTATATCCACTAAAGTGTCCTGCCTTCCTTCCCTCCTGCTTATCCCCATATCCACTCCAGGTTCAAAGGCTCCTGAAGACTCTGTTAGAGAAATATAAGCCCTAAAGTACAGGACAATCTTTGAACAGGGATTAAGCAATGAACTGTGTAACTGTCATCGGAGGACTGGCCTAATTCAGTGTGAAGAGGCTCAGCCACAGGGGAATGATTGCTTTTGACCACAGAAACCCATGTAGCTATCTACCAAAGTACAGCAAGGTCTGTGATCCTTGTAAGCAAATGAGGATCCCATCTGGAAGGGAACTCACAGGCCATCTTGTCCAATACCTTCATTTTACAGATGAAGAAATGGAGGCACACAGAGGTGAAGTGATTTGTCCAAGGTCACATAAGCAGTGTCAGAGATAGGATTTTAACCCAGATCCTCATACTCCAGAGCCAGCGTTCTTTCCACTGTACCATACTGCCTCGGATCTTGGATATTTTAAGGTCTAATAATGATCATTTGTATGGTGCTTTAAGGTTTCTAAAGTGTTTTACATGTTATCTCATTTGATCTTTACCATGACTCTGTGAGGCGGATGCCATTATCTCCATTTTACTTATGGGGAAACCGAGGCATGGAGAGGCTACATTGATTTGCCCAGGGTCACACAGCTAATGTTTCAGGCAGGATTCAAATGTAGGCCTTCCCAATACTCTTATCAAATGTACCACCTTGCTATCTCAGACATATGAATAAATATATCCCTTGTGATGGTTACAAAGTATTTTTATTCTCTTGTTTCAGCTTTATGGCAACTTTGGATAAGGGCGGAAATGAGAAAGAACCGAAGGTGAAAGGAGTAACAGTAGTTATGGTTAACATAATTTCTCTTTCTAGCTTTTCCTGCATAGTAGAGTACATTCCAAAACGGATCGCTGATAGCTGGAACCACAGATATAAGCAAATACCTGCTGATCTTGTACACGTATGTGCTCTCTCTCCTAGCTCCTGCTCCTCTATTCTCCCCCCAACACTAAAAAAAGTAAAACTGAAAGTAGAAGAAAAGTGAAAATGGAAGCTGAAGAGATCTCCATGAGGGCAGACTGCTGCCCTGGAGACCTCCACAGCCCAATGCCAAGGGGCTTAGTGATTGGGAATAACTGAACCTGTGAATATAGAAACTGTGGATAAGGGGGCCCTACTATCACTTCATCTGGCTCACACAATAGTAGAACTGGAACTCAAATCCAAGGTTTCCAATTCCAAGGCCATAGTTTTTTTCTACTACAATAGGTACAGGGGGAATAGATTTTTTATCTATATAATATAATCTAAATTAGGCCAGAAACAGATCGTAGAGAACTTCCAATGCTAAGTTAAGGAATTTTCATTCTATTCCAAAGGAAACAGGGAGCCCCTGAAGGCTTTTGAGCAAAGGAGTGACAGAACTGTATCTGAGAAAGATGATTTTTAGCAGCTATGTGGAAGATGGATGATTGAAAGAAGGGAAGACAAGAAGCAGATAATCCACCAAGTGTCTGTGATTTCATCAAGGTGGATACTTCTTTCCCTGATACTTGTGGTGGAAAGTCTTCTTGAGTTGTTACAGTCAAGTAATTCATCACCCCCCTGGCCACCTGTGGCTAGTGAGCTTTCTCACCTTTAGCTGGATGGTACTCTGCAGACAATGGACAGAATTCACCATTAGGCCAGTGCAAGAATCCTTCCCAGGCTGCTATCATTTACCAGAGCTTGCCTCCACTGGCCAAGCCTTTGAAAACCCAGAGTGCCCTGCATTCCATGAGGAAGATTCAATGTTAGCACATCCAAATTCAATGCCTTCTTATTCTTGGCATGGGCTTGAGAACCAGGTTCTAAGGAACAAGTATAACTTGCAGGAACTGGACATGGCAGCTACATTATGATGAGATGCCAAATGGCAAGACCTTTGAGTTGGACTACACTGATTAATTGATTTACCCAAGTCAAAGGAGTGTGACTGGATTAGGGTTAGAATAAAGAGCCTGCTCTGAGTTGGCAATGTTCTAGCAGCAGAGGGGATCAGAACTAGAAGAGATCTTACAGACCACTGTCCAACCTCCTCATTTTTTACAGTTGAGAAGACTGGAGTCCAGAGAAGGGAAAATACACAATAGCTTAGTTTCCCAAGAATTTCATTGGATGTGAAGTCAGAAAACCCAGCTTTAAATCCAGTCTCTGGCCCATGCTGCCAGCTGTGTGAATAAGGACAAATCACTTCAAGTCAACAAATTAGTGAGCATTTATTAAGTGTTTACTGTGTGCCAAGCACTGAGCTAAGGTCTAGGAATGCAAATAGAAGCAAAAGGAAAGATAGTGCCTACCCTCAAGGAGCCTCCATTGTAATGGAGGAAGACCACACATAAATAAGGGAACTGAAGTCAGGAGAGGAAGGTGTGAGGACATAGTAGAGAAGACTGGAGTGGAAGGAAATGAATCCCTCCATTCCCCCAAATGGAACTTTGGAGATCTCTCTATTGGGAGGGGACCATTACAGGGAAAGAGGGATCCTCTGGAGTAAGAAAGTTGCTGGGTCACAGTGCAGAAGCCCAGAATGTCAGTAGTGAGCTGGGAGAGGGGTGATAAGGCTCACCTCTCCGAACCTCAGTTTCCTCCTCAGTAAAATGGGGTTATTAAAACTTGTGCTACCTACCTTGTGGGATCATTTTAGAAACATGAGTTAGTATTATTAGTGTCAGAGCCAAGCCCAGAATCTGAGTGTTCCAACTTAGAAGCTGAGAGTTGGAAGGGCCTTCACAGGTCATATTTAGTCTAACCCCTCCTTCCCTCACTTGGGACCTGAACCCCTCATTTTAAAATTTTCTTCTCTTTTTCAATTAGCAAGAAGTTCTTTTCTATCCTTCCCACTCTCATTTTAAAAAAAGAAGGTAAAAAAATCCCTAAACCCTTGGATGGAATATGCCTAGTCAAGCAAGTTAAATTCCTGTATTGACAATGTTCCCTCTGTACCCTCAGGCTGTCAGCTCTGTCAGGAGATAGGTAGCATGCTTTATCATCTGTCCTTTTAAATCATAGTTGATCAGAGTAAATAAATCTCTCCTACAACATTCCTGACAAGTGGTCATCCAGTTTTGTCTTGAAGACCTCCAGTGATGGGAAAATCACTACTACCGTGGTAGCCCATTCCATTTCCTGATACTGTTAGAAACTTTTATCTTTATATTGAGCTAAAATCCACATCTCTATGATGAACTGCTTGATTTCTATAAGAAGTGGGAAGACCTGCATGAACTGATGCAGAGTGAAATGAGCAGAACCGGGAGAACAATGTACACAGTAACTGAAACATCGTGCGACAATCAAATGTAATAGACTTTGTTACTAATAGCAATGCAATGATCCAGGACAATCTCGAGGGACTTAGGAGAAAGAACACTATCCACATCAAGAGAAAGAACTGTGGGAGTAGAAACACAGAAGAAAAACATATGATTGATCACTTGGTTATATGATTGGGGGTTTGGGTTTTAAAAGATCTCCCTATTATAAAAATGAATGAGGGGGCAGCTGGGTAGCTCAGTGGATTGAGAGCCGGGCCTAGAGATGGGAGGTCCTAGGTTCAAATCCAGCCTCAGACACTTCCCAGCTGTGTGACCCTGGGCAAGTCACTTGACCCCCATTGCCTACCCTTACCAATCTTCCACCTATAGGTCAATGCACAGAAATTAAGGGTTTAAAATTAAAAAAAATGAATGATATGAAAATAGGTATCGAGTGATAACACATGTATAACCCAGTGGAATTGCTTGTCAGCTCTGGGAGGGGGAGGGAAGAGGGGAGGGAGACAACATGAATCATGTAACCATGGAAAAATATATTTTTCAAAAATTATATTAAAAAATAAAATAAAATCCACTTTGCTGTAACCTCCACCCACTAGACCTAGTTCTATCCTCTGGTGCCAAGCAGAACAAATTCAGTTCTTCATCTACTGGAGAGAACTTGAAATCAATCCTTGAAGACTTGAGTTCTGTCCATCCCAAGTCTTCTTTTTCCCCCAAGCTCAACAGCCCCATTTCCTTCAATCAATGCTCATACTGACATGGTTGCCAGTGTCCTCACCATCCTGGTCTTGATTCTCTGGATTGATACCAATCTGTCCGTGTCCATCCTAAGACGTAGCCCAGAGCTGTACCTTTCGGTGTGACATGATCAGGGCAGAGGACAGCAGGGTTAACTCACACTTCCCTCGTCCAGAACACTAGGCTTCTCTTACCATAGGCCAAGACCCAATATCATGACACACCGTTGACTCATTATTGAATTCATGGTCCACTAAACTCCCCAGAAATTTCTTGTGTGAGTTCTTATTCACTAGGGTCACTGCCTCCTCTTCAAGGTCTTGTAACATTTGTCAGATCGTGAGGTTTTTGCAGGTGTTATATCATCTCTAACCAGCCTTTCTCCTTCCCAAACACAGCAGGGCAGGGAAGAATCAAATGACCTTGGTACTATGCGTCTGTCTCCATAACATATATACACGCACATATGTGTTGTATATGTTATATCTATATGTACACATATGTGTTATAGAGTCAGAAGTAGAGTATATACACATATTTATGTATATATAGCAATCTATTGTTCACATGATAATATGAATTGACATTTATCCAACACTTTGAAGGTGTGATTTGATTCGATTCACCCAACCCTTAAAGCGGGGGGCTCTTCAGTTCCCAGATTTCCATCAATAAATTCCAAGCGGTCCATGAACTTGTCTGGCAAAAAAAGAACTACATCTTCATTTCCATTAACCTCTAACGGAAAGTTAGCATTTCTTTCAGTTATGATTTTTTTATAAAAACCCTCACCTTTCATCTTAGAATCAATACTGTGTATTGGTTCTAAGGCACAAGAGTGGTAAGGGCTAGGCAATGGGGGGTCAAGTGACTTGACCAGGGTCACACAGCTAGGAAGTGTCTGAGGCCAGATTTGAACCTAGGACCTCCCATCTCTAGGCCTGGCTCTCAATCCCCTGAGCCCCCCGCTGTCCCCCCAGTTATGAAATTTTAAAAAACTACGTTGTTCTGAAAAGGGTCCATAGGTTTCTCCCGCCTGACAGAGGGGTCTATGATACAAGAGGAATTTAGAACCACTGCCTTAAAAGTAAGCCTAATAGGTATTATTATCCATCTTTTATAGATAAGGAAACTGAGGTTCGGAGAAGTTACAAGATTTATCCATGGTGAGATAGCTGGGAAGTGTCAGAGACAGGATGTAAAGGCAGTTCTGAGTCCAGTATACTTCCCACTACCCTATACTGTATCCCATGAACAAACTGAGATGATTGCTTTTTCTGCCAAACTAGAAAAGAAAAGAAATCAAATTAGCCAGACTAGCTTGTACACATCCACACAAACTGCATTCTTTCCCGTTTTCTTCCCGTAGGACTGAAGATGAAAACTGAGCCGATTTAGTGTCAAGAGCATGGAATTTGGAGTTAGAAATCCCTCTTTGTGGTGGCAAAAAACTGGAAAGCAAGGGTATGCCCTTCAATTGGGGCTGAATAAATTGTGGTATATACTGGTGATGGAATACTATTGCACTCAAAGGAATAATAAACTGGAGGAATTCCATGTGAAATGGAACAACCTCCAGGAATTGATGCAGAGTGAAAGGAGCAGATCCAGAAGAACATTGTACACAGAGACCAATACACTGTGGTAAAACCGAATGCAATGGACTTCTGTACTAACAGCAATGCAATGACCCAGGACAATTCTGAGGGATTTATGGAAAAGAACACTACCCACATTCAGAGGAAGAACTACAGGAGAGGAAACACAGAAGAACAACAACTGCTTGAACACTTGGGTTGATGAGGATATGATTGGGGATGCAGACCCGAAACGACCACACCAATGCAACTATCAACAATTTGGAAATAAGTCTTGATCGATGACACATGTTAAAACCAGTGGAAATGCGAGTTAGCTATGGGGGGCGGAGTTTGAGGGGGTGAAGGGGAAAGTAAAAACATGAATCATGTAACCACGGAAAATTTTTCTAAAAAAAAATTTATTAAAAAAAAAAAAAGAAAGAAATCCCAGCATTGAACCTCGGCTTCAACTCTTCAGCTCTAAATCTATGATCTTATGGATTTATGGATTTATGTTGGGGTTCTGGTTGTGTTTGACTTTGCTTTCGCAACAGGGACCAATATGGAAATACGCTTTGAATGACGATAAAAAATGAAAAAAAAATCCATGATCTTATGGCCGAGGTCCAGATCTCAGTTCTCTTCTGCAACACTTTGGGCAAGTCCTTTCCCCTCTTCTAGATCTCATCTTCCTTCTCTATAAAATGAGACTGGATGACTTTCAAATGATGAAACCCATGAATGAAATGGGCTTTGGGAGGTGAAGGTTTGGGGAAGAAGGGAGTAGTGGCCAGAGAGGTGCCCTCAGAGTCAGGAAGATATGGGTTCAAGGCTACCTCTGCCAAGTTCCAACGGTGGAATTCTGGATAAATGCCAAGCAACTCTCTAAGACTACAGATGGCAAAGCAGTATGGGTCTGAATGAATTAGTAGAATGATGATCAGGAGGGTGGCTCCATTCTTTTCTTTTCTCAATTATTCTTTGAAGTAATGAAGTTTCATCCTAATGCTTTGCCCTAAATCCATGACTCTAAACTTAGTGAGTTCCAATCGCAGCTTTTCTACTTTAACATACAATGTTGTGTTGGCACGACAAAATAACGTCAGGTTTCACCAAGCCTGTCAGGCACTCTGCCATCCTCCGAGGCAGCTAGGTAACACACTAGATGGAGACCTGGGCTTGGAGTAAGGAAGACCTGAGTTCAAATTTGGCCTCGGATACTTCCTACTTCTAGAACCCTAGAAGAGTCACTTAAGTTTTGCCTCAGTTTCCAGTTGTGTAACATAGGAATGATAACGGCACTTACCTTGCAGGGTTGTTATGAGACAATATTTGTAAAGTGCTCAGCACAGTACCTGACACATAGTAGGCACTTAATAAATGCTTATTCCCTTTTTTCATTGATATCAATCTACTCATTTTACAGATGAGCAAACTGAGGCCCAGGACTGGGGAATGGACATAACCAAAGCCAGGAAGGTAGAAAGCAGCAGAGACAGGATGTAAATCTGGATCCCCTGAGTCTGACCCCTCTTCCCATTGCCCTGACTAGTAATGCAGCAAGAGTTTTAAAATACATAGAAAGAACAGAAATGTGCCAATTCTGAGACTCTTTCTAGAGTTCTTCTTCCCTTGGAGGAAAAATTGAGGACTTCCCCATTGTTACCCCAAGGTGTGAGAGAACAGAACCAGCCCCTTCCTTGTTATGAGGAAGCCTCCCAGACACATCTTTGCTCAGTTCAAAGAGATCCCCTAAGCCAATGCTCCTTTGGGTGCTTTGCCATTGAAAAGCTTCCGTTACCATGGAGCGGATGTAGGCAAGGCCCCTTCTGGAAGTAAGCTCCTTTTTATGAAATTCAAACTTGGAAAATTGATTAAAGGAAGCCCAAGGTCCGAAGGGAGTGCCTACCAAGCTCGGGGCGGGGGGAAGGAGGATGGAGAGC
>NC_058136.1:36801490-36853412 GCF_016433145.1 Gracilinanus agilis | reverse complement strand
CTCTCCTTTTCTCTTCTCTCATCTCTTCTCTTTCCTCTCCTTTTACCTTCACTTCTCTCCTCCCTCCTTTCCCTCTCCTTCTCTCCTTTTAGCTTCTCTTCTCTTTTCTCTCTTCTCCCCCTTTTATCCTTTGGCCTTCTTTTCTCTTCCATGAACTTGCACTTTTTTTCTTTCCTCCCCACCTGGGAGCCATTTCCTCCAGGCTGGCCAGGTCACTTTCTCAGCACCCTAGAAGCTGAGCTGTGCCGAGGCAGGAAGTAAAATGGAAGGAGAAGCCATCAGAGGTGATGGCTGTGACCAGCGTTGAGCTCTGTCTTTTAAATCAGACCCCCGCCTTCATCCTTAACCTTTAAGTTCTGTCGCTTTTTATTTTCGGATCCCCTCAGCACCCCCACTCACCCCGCAATCCTTGTGTGCAGGAAACTAATTCTCGCTCCCCCTGTACTTTTCCAGTGCTGGGGCTTGAAAAGGATTTCGGAGACCTCATTTCATTTGGGAGGAAGCTGGAGCTCAGAGGGGGAAAGTGACTTGTCCAAAATCACACAGCTGGCAAGTCACAGGGCCGAGCCTGGAACTAGAATCTCCTGACTCGTGGCCATTCGGGCAGAGACTGAAAAGAGACCGACAGAAACCCTAACCCTAAAGTCCTTTTGTTGCTTCACACTCTACCGCTAAGAGGTGGGCCTGGCCAAGAGCTCTGGTTAAGCCTTAGCCATAGTTGGGAAGCTGGTCTCTGCTTTCCTCCTCTCTCGTGTTTCCTTGGAAACGCTTTGCATCTCCTCCTGGGTCCCTCTGTCCAGCGGGCTTTCTGGATTGGGGCATCCTGAGTCAAACTGAGTTCTCGCTAACCACCAAATGTGTCAAATGAGTCAAAAGAAGAGATCGGTAGGGAGGCGAGGCTACAGGTGATGCAGGGAAGGGATTGAAGGGAGAGCTGGGGCCGGTTTCCATGGAAACTCAGCACTAGACTCTGCTGGTAAATTGGCATCCCTCAGTAGAGATGGAGGATGCTCTCCTGGAGACAGGCCTTCAAGCAGACAGAAGGGAAAGGGGGTGGGGAAGGAGGGATCGCTTTGGGGTGGCTTTAATCCAGCCCCTCCCTGCTTCTTGGCAGGTACAAAATGCTCCCACACACCCTTCCTGCCTCCCCCAGCTAACCCACACGCCTGAGTTAGCACATGGGGGAGGCTGAGGAGAAGGGGAGGTCAAGGGTGGGGGTGGGGGAAGGAAAGCGAGGTTGGGGAGAGGTAGCTTGCTCAAGGAACCATCGCCCCCCTCTTTCCCTTCAGCCTCAAGTTCTGATTATAGACAGGAACTGAATGGCACTTCAGCCTTCCAGAGCGAATGCGAGGAAAAGGCCAGGCACTTGGCAATGGGGGCCCAAGCTTGGTAAGCAGCATCATCGGTGCCTGCCCTCCTCTCTGCCTTGCAGGATGGGGAAAAGAAGGTGCACGGAGCCTGGAGCCAGGCCTGCGATAGCTCTTGTAGGCCTTCGGGGAGCCAAGGAAAAAGCTTCTCGGGCTTGTGTTTGGCAATAATAATTCTGAAACTCCCAGAGCTCATCCAATAGGAAGTAACAAGGTCCATAATCAACTAGATGAGCAGACGAGAGGGGAGCCATGGCTGGGACTCGGATCGCAAGTCCCTCTAGAAAGTGTGGGCAGGCCCATTGACAGCCAGGGACACCTTACTGAGAGTGGAAACTGATGATCATCATTTCAGAGCTAGAAGGGCCCCTAGAGGTCATCTAGACCAGATTCTTTGCTTATAGTTGGGGATACTGAGGCACAGAGTAGGGGAAGTGACTTTTCCCATCTCATCACTAGGAATAAATCAACTGGCTCAGGTCTACATTTTTGTACTGGGTCTGTTAAGAGAGGATCATCTTGGGAGGCAGCTAGGTGTTTCAGTGGATTGAGAGCCAGGTCCAGAGATGGGAGGTCCTGGGTTCAAATCTGGCCCTGTGTGTCCTTGGGCAAGTCGCTTAACCCCCATTGCCTAGCCCTTACTACTCTTCTGCCTTGGAACCAATAAACAGTATTGATTCTAAGATGGAAGATAAGGGTTAAAAAAAAAGGATCATCTCATGTTGTCCAATCCCCTCATAAAATGGAGGACAAAATCGCTCTCAGAAGATTCAGTGATTTGGCCAAGATCATTTAGATTCTATTCACTGGAGATAGGATTGGACGTGAGCTTCCCACTGAAACATGCTGGGCCCCTTGATCCTGAGAGAGCGGAGTGCAAAGCCCAAAGCAGTAGGGGTAAGAGCCAAGGCCCCAGGTTGGGAGGAGGGGGGAAAGAATTGTGTGTGTGCGTGGATGCAGTCTCTTCACAGCCACCCCCAGTCCCAAGCTCCTATGTCAGCCTTGGGGCATGTGCCTGTGCTTTCATGCCCCTGCTAGGTTACAGCACGAGGCAGTGGCAGGGCCCCTTCTCCACTGGCCCCACCCCCCAGGATATGGCCCCCCAAGCCTCTCAACAGGTTGTCAGTGGGCTTGCCCACACCCTCCAGAGGAAGATTCCATCAAAGTCCTAGACTAGGCTCTCCTGCCTGTCAGCTCATCAGGTTAATCAGGGAACACCCCGATTAACCCTGACCCAAGCCTCTGGGTGTGGAGTTTTACTTCTTTTGAAGCAATTGTGGAAAGATGAAGCAGAAACATGGGAGTGGCAATTTGGCCTTCTCAGGAGCTGCTTGACAATCAATTTTAGTCAATCATTAAGTCAACAAGCATTTCTTAAGTGCTTATAACGTGTCCTGCTCTGTGCGAAACATTGGAAATATGAAGAAAAGTCAAAAATGTCACTGGGCGGCATGGAAATGGGGAGAATACAATATACCCTGCGTAGCTGGCGATCCCACCATGATGCTCCATTGAGAGAATGTGAGCCTCACCCAGTAAGTGCTCAACAAATGATGGTGATGGCTAGCATTTACATAGCACCTACTATGCGCCGGCACTGTGCTGAGCACTTCCTAATTATTATCTTAGTTGATCTTCACAACAACCCTGGGAGGTAGGTGCTATTATTATCCCCATTTTATAGATGAGGAAATGTCAGCCATCTGAAACTAGTATGGTACATATGGTGGAGAGAGCATTAGGCTTGGAATCGGAGGACCTGGGTTCTGATCCTACTTCTGGTGCATACTACCCATGTGACAAAGGCATGTAACCACTTCTTCGGATCTCAGTTTCCTCATCTGTAACACAAAAAGGTTGAACTGACTGGCCCCTGAGTTAGATCTAGATCTGTGATACTCTGTGTGACCTACGCTAAGTCACTTACCTATCTTGGCCCCAGTTTTCTCTTTAGTAAAATCAGAGTATTGGACTAGTTGGTCTCTGGGATTACTTTAAGGTACAAATCTGTGATTCTGTGATTCAGACCTGGGTTCAAATCCTGACCGACATGAACTTCCTTCACGGCCTTGGGCAAGTCATTTCCTTCTCTGGTCCTCAATTTGCTCCTTTGTAAGATGAAGGGGCAGGATGCCATGATTTCTAAGGTCCCTTCCAGCTCTACAATTATAATCCCATGAATTAGACGTCTAGCCTCAAGAAGACTTGGGGCTTGGGGGGTGGGTCTGGGGGGGGGCTTGGTGAGGTAGGGAAAGGGATAATACTGTCCTCAAATATTTGTGAGGAAGCCATGTGGAAAAGGGATTGGGATAGTTCTGCTTGGTCTCAGAGGCTTAAACCATTGGACAGAGAGTTGAAAATACTTGAGTTACATGTCAAGGAAGATTTTTCCAGCAACTAAACTACCCCCCCCCCAAAATCAAATGGGTTATCTTGTAAGGTAGTAAGTCTCTTTACATTGGATGTGTTCACGTAGTGGCCAGATGACCAGGATGTCGAAGGATTCAGGCACCAGCCAGAGGTAGGGCTAGATGGTCCATAAAGTCGTTGCCGATTTTGAGTTTTCATACCAAGGCAGCCTCCCTGTCTCAGGGAGGAATTAGGCAGCATGACACCAAACTCTGAATCCAATTAAAGGGCCTTCGGAGTAAACAAAGGTAGGAAGGTGGGAAAGCTAACGGCTTGTTCTGTAGACCAGTTTGGCTGCATTGAAGGGGTTACTAACCCTTGAAAGACTGCAGTGGAATAGAAGATTAACAATGAATTAAGGTTAGGTTGTGTATGTGTGTGTGTGTGTGTGTGTGTGTGTGTGTGTGTGTAGGAGGTGGGGGAAATCCAATGCAAAGCAGGGCAATTATAATGCTCCATAGAGCAGTGATCAAGAACTCTTTCAATAAAAACAAAACAACTGACGGATGCCCCCAAATGTACTTATTTACTAATTTATAGATTAAATAAAGGTACTACTATACTACTAAGTCATAACAAAACACACAAAAACAGAAATTTAGAAGGATGAGATAAACATGAAATAATATATGATCCTGGGGAGGCAATAGGGAGCCACTGTAGTTAATTGAGTAGTGGAGCAATGTGGTCAGATGTGAACTTCAGGTAAATCAATTTGGCAGCAAAACAAAGGACAGAATGCAGTAGGGAAAGAAGAAGCAGGAAGACCAATTAGAAGGCTATCACAACAGTCCACCAGACAGGGGTTAAGGGCCTATTCGTCCTCATGCTGGCTCACTCCAAACAAAAATGAGGAGGTGGGGCTTTGATTCACTGGCCATTGCCCTTGAGCCAGGACAGAGTGTGTCCTATGGAGGGATGTGCCCAGCCTCAGATGATACAGAGAGCAGGGGGAAGATAGGAACCAAGTTACACACAGGAGGATGAGCTCGTCAAGTCATGCTACATGAAAAGGGGGCAGGAGGGTACAGATAGGGCAGATGGTGTGAGGACATCAGACCCCCCTGTGATATGGTGACGGGGTCCTTAGAGGCCCGAAACATTTGTTTCAGAGAGTAAATAAATATGTATCAAGTGCATTGATTTAATTGAGCAGATGATCAAAATTATCTTGACTGTAGATACATTTTCCCCAAAATTATTTATTCAAGAAGATTTAGGGAAAGGAGAATGGCAGTAACTGAGCCATGCTAATGGAATGGAAAGTGGACCAGGCTCTTTAGCTGACTGCGAGCTTTCCAAACAGTTGTGTCTCTGGGAACTTCCCCTTAGATGATAGGACAGGATGCAGAAGGGTTGTGACATCCAGAGACTTCATCTGTGTAAGCATGCGAGGGTCATAGGCTGAGAGATGAAAGGGGCTTTAATGGCTATCTAATTCAACATCCTCCTTTTCCAGATGAAGCAACTGAAGCCCAGAGAGGTCAAGTGTTTTGCTCAAGATCACACAGGTAGAAAGTGCCAGAGAGTGGGATTTTGGACTCCAAAATTCAGCATTCTTTACATTAGACTATTTCATCCTCTGGGTAGTCAATTCATTGAGATACAAAAAAACAACAACCAGTCAATAAATATTTATGAGGGGCAGCTGGGTGGTTCAGTGGACTGAGAGCCAGGCCTAGAGATGGGAGGTCCCAGGTTTAAATCTGGCTGCAGATTCTTCCTAGCTGGGTGACCCTGGGCAAGTCACTTAACCCCCATTACCTAGCCCTTACTGCTCTTCTGCCTTGGAACCAAAACACAGTATTGATTCTAAGACAGAAGGTGAGGGGTTAAAAATTTGTGTTGCTTCAGTAAATATTTATGGATGGTTGTTGTTGTTGTTGTTGTCCCTCCTTTGTTTTCAAAAAGGACCAATGACATCACAGTGTGGTTTAAATGGATTTAAGCAAGGCAGGTCCAGGGGCTTGCAAGTGATGTCCTGGGTAGTAGTGGATGACTCAGCGTCTTTGATGTCAAACCCTAAAGGCTCCTCAGTACTTCGTATACTTGGGGTGGGCATCCCCATAACTCACCAATGGGTCTGAAGACTGTTGGTTTCCCTCAACTGAGTTTAGGCTCTGGAGATGGTTTTACCAGGGCGTGGCTACTGCACCTGCTACAGATTCTTGGAGCCACGGTTGAGAGTTGGGTGAGAGGTGGACACCGAAGGTAGACGAGCAACCCTGAAAACAGGACTCCCACCAGAGGTGCTGGGCCTCCCCAAACACCCCATCCATCCCGGCACAGTGAGCTGTTTTCTATCTCCGTGTATATAATCATTACAGATATTTAAATAGTCAAATATTTATTAAGCACCTACTGTGTTCTGGGCACTTTGCTAAGTACAAGGAATAAAAACATGGTCCTTGCCCTCAAGGAGCTCATATTCTAACAGGGAAGGCAGCATGCAAATGACTACATACAAACAACAAAGACATAGTATAAGTGGGAGCTACTGTAATCTCCGAAGGAAGGAAGTAGCAGCTGGATGGGGTGGGGGTGGGGTACTGCTCACCCAGGTTGGTGAGAAACATGTGCTTTTTGGGGGAGAATATACCCTGAACCCCTAGTTTCTTCAACAGAGAACTAAAGTTGCAGACCAGGAATCCTCACATTCTCCTGATCAAGCCTGCCCTTGAACTCAGCTCTCCCTTAGATTCCACTGACTCCCAGTTCTCCCGCCGGTTCACCATAACTCCCTCGAGGACACTGGACCAGCTATGACCACTCTGTACTCACCAGCCCATCCTCTGATTGGTGGATACTTGTGACAGATCCTGTGGTCAGGTTAGGACAGAGGCCATCTTCCTCTTACTTTCCCCTCGGGTGATCTGACCTCTGGCCCTGCCAAGCTCTTGATCCCTGCTTGCTTCTGAAGTTGGTGAAATGACCCGACAACCCTAAAGATGGCACCATGAGATACAGGAACCCCAAAGAACAGTTTGGGTGAGAATCAGCTTTACCAGGTTCTCATTCCTCCAGAATTAGCAGCTCACTGATGGTGCCTTACATTCAAGAGAGAAGATAGAGTTCTTTTGTCTCCATTCCCTCTTATATGATGGCTGGACAGACAGACAGTTTGGCAGCACAGTAGACAGTGATACTGAGTCTAGAGTCAGGAAGACCCGAGTTCAAATCCATGCTCAAACACTTACTAATTGCATAAACTTGGGCAAGGCCTCTTGCTGCCTCGTTATCTTCAGTTGTGAAATAGAGATAATAATAGTATCTACCTCCTAGATTGTTGTGAGAATCAATGAGAAAAGAATTGTAAACTGATTAGCACAGTGCCCGGCATGCAGTAGGCACTAGATAAATGCTTGTTGCCTTTCCCTTCTCCAATAACCAATGAATGGATATACCTGACAGAGAACCACTAGGCTATCTAGTAGACCGTGTGCTGGGTTCAGAGTCAAGAAGACCTGAGGTCAAAGCCAGCTTCAGACATTTTTGAGAATGGTGTGACTCTGGACAAGTCACTTAACCTTTAGTTGTCTCAGTTTCCTCGCTGTCAAAAGAGGGTAAAAATGGCACCCATGTCATAGTGTTGTTGTGAAGATCAGATGAGATAATCTTTGTAAAGTGTGGAGCACACAGTGCCTGGCACGTAGTAGATGCTTATTCTCATCCCCATCCCTCCACCACCGTTGAGATCTTAGAAAGGCAATAATCAAATAAAGAGTCCATATCTCGATTCTCTCTTTCTTTCTGGTTCAGGTAAATTTGTTTATTTTATTTTAATTCAATTTTTTAACTCCTTATCTTCCATCTTAGAATCAATACTGTATATCAGTTCAAAGGCAGAAGAGCAGTAAGGGTTGGGCAATGGGGGTTAAGTGACTCACCCAGGGTCACACAGCTGGGAAGTATCTGAGGCCAGATTGGAACCTTGGATCTCCTGTCTCTAGATCTGGCTCTCAATCCACCGAGCCAGCTAGATGCCCTGGTTCAGACAAATTTAGAAGCAAAAGAGTGAAGGATCTGGATTCTGTGCCACTAGGTACTAGGGATACAAAGGCAAATGGAGCCAGTCTGGGAAACTTTGTGTGGAGGGAAGAAGACAGCATGATGTGAAGGAGGAAAAACTGCCCTTGGAGCTCGGAAACTCTAAGGTTTAAGGTGGTCACATGACGGGGAATCTTGGGTCAGTTTCTAGAAAATGAGAGGACTGGCCTAGAAGGCCTCTAAGAACACACGGCAAGCTTTCAGTTCTACCACTCTGCATTTTCTTCTTGGGACCATCATGGAGCCCAGCTGGATGGTCCTTGGTTCCCATTGCAGCAGTTCTCAACTCCCAGATCTTAGGGATGCTGAGAGAACGAAGGAAGCTACAGTTCTCAGATAGGGCCACAAGGTGGCAAAGTTGGCAAAGCCATAGCTCTTGTCCTGGAGTAGTTAAGAGCCTGAGCCCAGGGAGATGGTGGGCCCGAGGCCTCTTGGGAAGCCTACCTGATCTCAGGATGACTTAGGGGGTCTGTACTTCCTCTCTTCCAGTAGCCTCCAAAGGAAAGATTAACATGTGAAAGTCTATTAGAATCACAGCAGGGAATACGGAGTGCCTCTAAGAGGGCAGGAAGTGAGGGCAGCTTCAGCGGACATTTTCTTAAAAGCCAAGTAGGAAAATTACCCACGTCAAGAGCAGTAAAACAGTTTGGAACTTGTTCCTTCTTCTGGTTAGATAAGCTAGGCTTCTGGGAGCATAATCTTTAAAATTTATAAAATTAAAAATAACTAATGACTTGCGCTGGCAAATGTGAGTTCTGGAAGCCAAGGGAAAATGGATTCCCAGAAACCCCAGGTGTCAACAAAACAACCACCATTTCTTGTTATGTTAAGTGCTGTGGGGGCTTTGATATGAGTCACCATTTAAATTTCCTGGGGTTTATGAAAAGACTTTAAGAAGCTGGGAAGAAAGTAATGGAAAATTAGACAAAGTCTTAATGCTTTGATAAAAGTAGCCTGTGGATCCTTTTTTCCTCCCACTTCCAAAGCCATTCTTAACCCTTCCTTTGGGAAACAGGTGCGCTCAAACTTTCAGAAAACTCAAAATTTAAAAGCCAAGGGTTTCCGAGCCAACTTGGCATAATGGCCAAAGTGCTGGACTGGAAGGCCTGAGTAAGACTTGGCCCTCTGGCATGTACTAGCTAGCTGTGTGACTCTGGGCAAACCATATAACCTTTCCGTGCCTCGGTTTATCCATCTGTAAAATGAGATGGTTGGACTGACTGGCCTCTAAGGTTCTTTCTAGCTCTAAATCTATGATCTTAGGATCCCATAGGAAGAACTGAGATCCAAAACCTAAAATCAGGGACAGAGTTTGCTCATTTATATCCTCGGGATCTAAGCAAAAATTGCCCACATCAGTCCTTCCCGCTAGGAATAAAGGAAAAACGACAGCCATGTTGGAACAACAACAATAGGGCAGAGAGTGTGGCGCAGGAGAGGGGCTTTCAAATTGTGGGCAGTAATAGAATACTTTGGTTAAAAGACCACTTTGGTATAACCTCCTATAGCAAGGTCTTCTATTATTATTATTATTATTATTATTATTATTATTATTATTATTATTATTATTATTATTTAAACCCTTACCCTCCATCTTAGAATCAATACTGTGTATTGGTTCCAAGGCAGAAGAGTAGTAAAGGCTAGGCAATGGGGGTCAAGTGACTTGCCCAGAGTCACACAACTAGGAAGTGTCTCAGGCCAGATTTGAACCCAGGACCTCCCATCTCTAGGCCCATTATTATTTTTAATGCCTAATATTAAACCTGATCAAGATTCATTTTTTAAAAAAAGCAAACTAAGCTTGGGGATGCTTTGTGATTCCAGAAAACTTAGCTTTGAATTCTGGCTCTTCTTCTGACTGAGTGACTTTGATCAAGTAACTTCCCTCTGGGCCTCACTTTCTACACCTGCAAGTTGAGGGGATTGGCCTTGATGATCTCAAAGACTCCTAATACTGACTCTAGAGGAGAAAAAAATGTTTATATTTGTTTTCTGAAATGTGCCTTGATTTTTGTATTTTGTATTTGTATTTTGTATTTGTATTTTGTATTAATTAATTAAGAATATTTTTTCATGGTTACATGATTCATGTTCTTTCCCTTCCCTCCTCCCATACCCCTCCCGTAGCCAACAAGCAATTCCACTGGGTTTTACATGTGTCATTGATCTAGACCTATTTCCATATTGTTGATATTTGCACTAGGGTGATCATTTAGAGTCTACATCCCCAATCATATCCCCAATCATATTCCCATCAAGCCATGTGATCAAGCAGTTGTTTTTCTTCTGTGTTTCTGCTCCCACAGTTCTTTCTCATAAATCCCTCATAATTGTCCTGGGTCATTGCATTGCTGCTAGTAGAGAAGTCCATTACGTTCGATTATACCACAGTGTATCCATCTCTGTGTACAATGTTCTACTGGTTCTGCTCCTTTCACTCTGCATCCATTCCTGGAAGTCTTTCCAGTTCACATGGAATTCCTCCAGTTCATTATTCCTTTGAGCACAATAGTATTCCATCACAAACAGATACCACAATTTGTTTGGCCATTCCCCAATTAAAGGGCATCCCCTCATTTTCCAAATTTTTGTCACTACAAAGAGTGTGTGTCTTGATTTTTAAAAGTCCCAGGAAAAGGTAGAAAAACAAATCTGTTCATGAAAAACAAGCACACTTACCCCCAAACCTGCAGTTCTTTCTTTTGTTCATGATAATACTGCTTAGTCTATTCATTTATTCAACAGATTTTTATTGATTCTCACCTAGTGAAGGGTACTGTGCTTGCTACTTGGTGGAGGGGGAGGGACACAAATGAGGAAGACATGGTCTCTGCCCTTAAAGAATATATAATTTTGTAGGAAAGATAGATAAGAGATATAAAAATGAGTCATATCTTTTTCTCTGCCCACTGTAACTACACGGAGAGAAAGTATGCATCCTACCCTTTGCCACAGCAATCTGAAGAAGTAGCAACAGGGATTGTGAATAATCGTGCCCTGTGGCCCCCAAGGGCATGCTGGTAGACTAAAGCCTTTAGAGAGAGATCAGGGTGCTCTTGTGACCTTTAAAAAACATGGCAGCCATTGGCACAGGAAAAAAGTAAACGGCTTGGGTGCAGAGGGAAAGAGGACATTGAACAACAATGTCACCGTAGGCCAACACAAAACTGGAGAGAGACTGATTTGTAAAGGACAAAGGAAGATGGCTTCTTAAGCTTAAGACCTCATAACAGTCAGGGCATGGACCACAGAACCAGGGGAAAAGAGAAATTTTCCAAAAAGGTACTATGATGTCGGTTGCTGGAGATTCTGGAGGAGAGTTCCTGGGAAAGGGAATGACCACAGTTTTCTGGGAGCTGAAGAGAATTGTAGGAAATGTAAGCAAAAGGGACCTATTTGGGGACCAGCAACCAGTGACATCCGCTGAGAGTGGCAGGAAAAGCAACATTATACAGCTAGCTAGAGGGGCCATGAAAGGGAACACAGACATGGAGGAACAACTCCTTAGACTCCCATCAGAGACCTATTAAGGCAATGCTGGAAGTCAATGGTATAAAATTGAAATAGGAACTGGGATACTCTGTGGGCTGCCTATTGACTTAGCTTTCAAATGTCATATTATTTATGTTTTCCTGTAAGCGATTAAGAATATCAAGGACTCTGGGCCTGATTTGAGGAGGGGTGGGGAGAATTGCTCACATTTGGTTATTATTATTTTCTCCAAGTTCTGATATGTTAGTTCTTTTTCCCTTAACTTGTAAGTAAACTTGTTTATACTTTAGGCCTTGTGAACCCATATGCTTGTAAGGGGAAATGATGATGACAGTCACTAAAATGGGGCAGGGGGTTGCTAAATGCTAAAGGTCTCAATGTATCTCAGTGGAACAATGAACCAGAGTGTACCTGGGCTATCTGTGTCAAGAGGAAAGCTCTGACACAAGAATTACAGTCAGACATGTTAAAACCAGTGGAAATGTGCATCGGCTATGGGGGGAGGAGGGTTAGGGGTGGTGGAGGGGAGAGTGAGAACATGAATCATGTAACCATGGAAAAGTTTTCTAAAAAATAAAAAAAAGAATTACAGGCAGGCCCCCTTATCTGCGGTTTCAGTTATCCAGGGTCAACTCCAAGTGCCGAAGCCCCAGAAGTCTGCCTGTGGCAGTAGTCTACCCTAGCATGTTCTATTTTGCTTCTACTTTCATTTTTTAAGGGTTTTTTTGGTAGTGGTGGGAGGCTATGGAGCACAGAGCTGAGGGGCAAGAGCAGAGCAGAGAGATAACATACATAAATGGGGTCAGCAGGTATTTTCTCACATCCACAGTTTTAGCCATCTGCCATAGGCCTTGGAATATATTCCCTGTGACTCTGGGGCCCCACTGTCCATACGAATAGCTATGGCACAAGGTAGAAAGTGACAAATGGAACAGCAAAGCATCAAGTATTATTGGGGTTCAGAAAAAGGTGAGAAGAATTCTGATTAGAACGATCATGCAGGACCGACTTTATGAAGTTGACGGCGTGAGAGCTAGCTCTTAAAACATGGGGCAGGTTTTTGAAAAGGAGGAACTCCACATTGAGAGAATGGCATGAGGAAAGACACAGAGGTGGGGGAGAAGGAGTGGAGTGTGGACAGTTTGGCCAAAGCAGCAAGTGTGTGAAAGAGACTGGTGGGAGACCCAGCTGAAAAAAGTAGCTTTGGGGCCAAATCATGAAGGCCCCTTAACATTAGGCTAAGGAGTTTTGATTTATTCATTAGATAATGGGGAACCATCAACCGTTTTGAGTAGGGGTTGATACCTCTATAAGCTATCTGGCAACCATATACAACATGGATTAAAGAAACTTTCTCCCTCCCTGGATCAATAAGCATTTCCATGAACACAAATGAATGTTTTGATTTTGCTTTAATGATATTTTTATAAGAAACCAAGAGCGACACTGTCTCTTTGAATCAGTCTTCTTCAAAGTCCAAAATTGGACATATTTTGCTCACTCAGAATAGGGTTAAAATGACTTGAAGTCACCCAGGAGCTCAAACGTGATGGTTTGAAGCTCATCTTGCCTGCGATTAAAGCCAAAGTTCTTGTGCTTGGATGTGAAACGAGACAGGATGTTCACAAAGCCGCGGCGAGACAACTGATCCCGAAACTCAGCCGTCATAAAATAATACAGCAGGGGGTCGAGGCAACAATTCATACTAGCGATGCACAAAGAAATGATGTGGAAACACAGAATGATCTTCATAAAGTGGCAGCTGGAAAAGAGGTCTTGCTTTAGCATCATGAATATCGGGAAGTTGATATGGTATGGGGTGAAACAAATGAAGAAGACCATGGCACATATCAGGACCATCCGAAAGGCTTTATCTTTCTCGTTGTTGTGGGGAGGCGTTTGGTAGTCTTGTAAAGATTTCATCATCTTCCAAGTGCAAAAGGTGATGACGCCAATAGGGATCACAAACCCTCCCAGTTCGGCTACGGTGATCATGGCAATGGAAGTAGTCATGCTGGTGTGCTGGACTGCAAGATCAGCAAAGCAGATCTCACTGGAGTTGTTGGCCAGGCTGGCACTTCTCATGACAGGCAGAGGCAAGCAGGCAGCCCCGACAGTGACCCAGATGATAGCGCTGATGGCCACATCGTACCTGCGCTTCCAGTCACGGGCCTTGAAGGGCTTAAGGAGGAAATAGCACCGCTGAAGACTAATGCATGTCAGGAAACAGATACTCGCGTACATGTTGAGATATTTCAGGTAAAAACAGAGAAGGCATAGGGACCTTGGGAAGGGCCACTGGTGTCTGATGTAGTAATAGATCCGCAATGGCAGTGACAGAACATGGGCAAAGTCAGCAATGGCCAGGTTGATCATGAAGATGATGGCCTTGTTCTTCTTGTTGATGTAGCGGCACAAGACCCAGATGCCAGCACCATTGGCCAGAAGGCCAGGAATAAAGATCACAATATATGTGATCGCATAAAGGGGATACTGAAATGGCAGGTGAAGATCATTACATTTTACTTCTGTACTATTCCCTTCCATCTTGAATATTTACGTTCCTTTTTAAAAGAACGCATGAGAAAAAGAAAGGCTGCAGAAAACAAGGGGAAGGCAACATCAGTCCAATGTATACACACAGGCAGGGGTACAAATGCTGTAAATAACTGCCTTCTCAAGCACACTGAGGTTCACAATATACTTTCCTGGCAACAAACTCATGAGATAGAAGAAAGTACAAGTATCATTATCTCCATCATACAAATAGGGTCTCAAGCTCCAAGAGGATACTATGAAGAAGGGATTAACTTTTCCCTGCCCATTTTTAGATTTAATCACCAAAAGTGTACACACCCCACTTAATCCTTAAGTGGGGGAGGTCTGTGACCCACTGTACAATAGTGGGTGATTTGATAATGAGATTAAATTTACCCTGCCCATTTTTAGATTTAATCACCAAAGGTGTAAACACCACCACTTAATCCACAAGTGGGGAAGTCTGTAAACCAAGTATGCGAAAGTGGGTGAGGAATCAGAATTGATCAACTGCCCCCTGGTCTGTCCTAAGCAATGCGTGTGTTGTGATTGGACAAGTAAACTAAGCGGACAAGTAAACTAAGTAGAAGGCACAGGAAGTGATGCAAAAGAAGCGCCTTTAAAAGGGAGTGACAACTTCCTGTAGAGAGTTCTTGTTCAGTTTCTGGAGCTGGAGCTCAAGTGGGTGTTCTGTTCTTCTCTTCAGCCTGGAACTGGACCTTGAGGAGCTCTGACTGGGACCTTGGACTTGGTGAGACTGTTCTTAAATCTCTCCCTTAGAACTACACGTGGTGAGTGAAAAAGGCTGACTCCCTTAGCTTCCCTGGAGGTACTAGCCTCTGGAGGTCCCCTTGATTGGGAGGAGTCCTTGTGGCTAAAACCCTTGTTAATTAACTTTTAGGCTCTCAGGCTGGGGCCTTTGGAGCTCTGCTGGAATAAAGCCAGGGACTGAGCACATAGTCTAGCTCGTTAAGCTAGATCTCTTACTCTACCCTCTTCTCACTTCTCTACTTTCACTCTCTCCTATATTTTATAAATAAATTACTAAAAATCATTTTAGAATTGATATTTGTTCAATTCTACGGTGACCACCCCTTTAAATAATTAGTCCAACCCAAACCCTAATTTTCCCCTTTTACAGTGACAAATTGGAAACCACTGACTGCCCCCTGGGCAGTACTAAGCAAAGCTTTAGCTGTAATTGGTACACATAAAAGTAGAGGAAGGAACAGGAAGTGATGCAAAAGAAGCATCTTTTTAAAGGAGCTACAACTTCTTGTAGGAAGTTCTTTGTTCTTCAGAGTTCAGAGTTCGAGTTAGAGGCTGGTGAAGAATCTGTTTACTGGACCTGAGACCTTGGACTTGGTGAGACTGTTCTTAAATTTCTCCCTTTGAACTACCAAGTAAAAAAACTGACTCCTTTCCTGGATTTTCTGAAGGGACTAGGCTCAGGAAAGGCCTCCCCTCTTGAGAGAGGCTTCATGGCTGAAGCCCTTGCTTATTTCATCCCCAGGTCCTTGGCTCAAGGCTGAGGCCCCTCCGGCTAAGGACTAATTAGCCCTGCCTGGGTTGAGCCAGGGGCTGGAGCAAAATACTTAGTGTGTTAGGTTAGATATCATATTCTTATCCTCTCTCTGATTTTCTTACTTTCATTCTTTCCCTCTATTTTATATGCTAAAAATCATTTGGAATTAATTAAATTCCTGGCAACCACACTTTGATAAATTCAGTTACATAAAAACACATTTTTACCCTTTACAATACAAAAGCAGAGAAGGCTATTTTGATTCCATAGACACCACTAGACTTATTATACTAGGGCTTTGTTTTGGGGATGTTAAGGACTATACCCAGAAGTCGGAAAGATTTGAGGGTGAGGTTCTTCTGTTTCGGAGATTTTTAGAATCAGCTGCTCTATCCTGACTTCTCTCTTTCTGGTGTTAGTATGGTATACTGGAAAAGGAGCCAGACCTGGAGTCCAAGGCTCTAGGTTCAAGTTTTGGCTGACCCTACTCTATAACACTGGGTCACTGAACCTCTATGGGCTTCTGTTTCCTCAGCTGGAAAATGACTGGGTGACCTCTGGGGTCCCTTTCTACTCTATGAACCCCTGAAACAAAATCTCTCTGTCCACTCCAGCCACAAATCCTTGTTCTGCCCTCTGGCTATATGCCACATCCTGCCCCTTTCCCACATTTTAAGACAACTATGGTTCAATTGAGTCGGACATAAAGCTGGGACCACACTGAGGCATTCGGAGGCACTTTCCCACCCAGAAAACTCCAGAAAGAAACCCTCCCCCTCTTCACAGCACAGTTACTTACACAAGAGGTCTCAGGGAGCCAGGGACCCAGGAGTTCCCTTGACTGTATGAGCGTTTCCCTGGCGGCGCTGCTCTTTATACCCTGCTTGAAAATTCTATGGCTTTATGATGTTCGGAATGATGCCTGACAGCCAATAGGTGAGGAGGCAGAACCTTTATTGTTCCTCCTTCTCCTGGCAACGGCTGGCTCAGCACGTGCCCAGTCAGTCAAGGTCTAAAGAACCAGTTAAAGTGACGGTTGACTGATAGCTCAAGCAGTCACTTATATTACTGTGTCCTACTACGACTTCTGAGGCCATTTAGTAAAAAATTCTGGTCTACCACAGGCATTTAGTGAGTACCTACTATGTGTGGAAAAGACACTGCTCCCCTAAATCTTCTTTCTAGGTTCAAACGATTCTTTGGATAGTATACTATTTGCTGCTAGTGCTCTTAATTACCTGATTATGAGTGTTTGGAGCCAGAGACAATGTCGGTACTCTTCCTTGGTTCAAGTTTGAAGGCCAAGATGTAAATCCTTACCCTGCCATATCTATCATATGTCATATCATTTGTCATATCTATCAGGAAAAGGAAGTTTGACAGAGCACTGTAATAGCTACCATTTCTATAGCTTATTATCCCCATTTTACAGATGAGAAAACAGACTGACAGAGGTTAAGTGATTGCCAAGGGTCACGCAGCTTGTATCTGAGGCAGGATGTGAGTCCAAGTCTTCCTACTTCCAAGTCTAATACTCTATCCACTACCCTCATTGGTGAACCTTTTACTGAGTCTGAGTGCCCAGATGGCAAATTCAAGCTGTCTGTGAGCCCTCTCGATATGGGAGAAAGCGCTTGCTTTGGGTGGCTGGTCAGAGGGGTGGGGCACGCAAAAAAAATGTCCTCAGGCTCTGGGAAGAGGGGAAATGGAGCAGCTCCCAGAGTGCCGGTTCTGTACTTGTGCCACGTCTTCGCCAATGCTGTACTATTTGTACAAATGAAAGGATATTAAAACTTCTGATTGCTTTATATTATCTGCAAATGGAATTAAAATTGGGAAGAATGGAAAAGAAAGCTGGACTGCTTAAAAAGGAACTGGCCCCAAGGTCTAGAGCAAATATAGTCTGCATTAGCTCTGCTCTGACTGACTTCTGGGGGGAACAATATGTCTTTTGAGACAACTTAAAATCATACCTGTCTATGCAAAGGTTAAACAGTCAATTGAAAAGTGAATAGTTCAGGTGAGCTACTGGTCGCTTTACCTAATGAGGCCAAACAACAGATTTGGAAAAAACTTTTAGGATTGTGTTACTCTCTCTCCCTGCCCTCTTCCAATGCATCATGGCGGCACGGGGGCCCAGTGTTCCCAAGCCTTTGCCACTGAAGCACATGGAAGGGCATACCTAGAGGAAAGAAGCCATTGGGAATATGGGCCCAGTGACAGGCTGCTCATCTGCGGTCTGGAGGAGCTCACCCTCAGGTTGGCGTTAGGAGGATGAATTTGGGGCCCACAGTTACTCCCGGAGGCCGGCCAGGATGGTAGGGAGCACGATTCCCAGGCTGACAGTGGTTCAGGTCATGGGTTTCACATTCGAGCCATCCTCAGAGGCCCTGGGCAGATTCTCTTGTCGCCATTTAACGGCCAAAGCAAGTGAAAATCAGGGATGTGGAAGGCATTGGCCCGGGGAGCACCAGGGCTAGTGGCGAAGCCCAGGTCGGTCCTGGAAGGCAGACTGTGCCGCCAGGGGGTCCTTAGACTGCTCAGCCTGAATTAATAGGGCCATTCAGGCAAACAGCCAGTCAATTCAGACAAAACCCAGCCTGCCCGACTTTTTTTTAAGGGAATTTGCTGTGTGAGTGAATTGAGCATTGATCGGGGATCTTGGAACATTTAGTGTGTGGGGGCCCCGGGGTGTTCCTGAGCAGCTGTGTTGGCTCTGAAACCCTGCCCAAGGCCGCAGCCCTGTCAACCCAAACCAGAAGCGTCCAAGGGGCCATTGACTTTTGTTATCTGCTGTGAAGTCTTGAAAACAGTCATTCTGTACTTGGAACAGAGAGGGTTCTATCATAGGGATTTGAAAGAGGGCTGGCAGGTAGGGAGGCCTGTGATTACATCTGTGTCCTACAGGGAAGACCAGGCACAGCGGAGGGAGTGCTGAAAGTACAGTTAAGAAGGCCTTGAGTTCAAATCCTGCCTCAGAAACTGACTAGCTGTGTGGTCATAGACAAGTCATTTCATCTTTCCAAGCCTCGGTTTTCTCCTCTGTAAAATGGCAATAGTACTACCTCTAGTAAGTACCTCATAGGGTTTTCCTGAAAGTCAATGGGTGGAAAACCCCAAAGTGCTCTATAGATGCCAATTACAGGGATAGTATTGTGTTATAAGAAACGGGCAAATGGATGGCTCTGAAGAGATCTTTAAAGATTTGGATGAACTAATCCCGAGCGAAATGAGCAAAATCAAGATAACTTTTTTATACAATAATATAAGGAAAAACAACTTTGAAAGACTTCCAAATGCCAATAAAAAAACAGTGAATCGGGGCAGCTGGGTAGCTCAGTGGATTGAGAGTCAGGCCTAGAGATGGGAGGTCCTAGGTTCAAACCCGGCCTCAGCCACTTCCCAGTTGTGTGACCCTGGGCAAGTCACTTGACCCCCGTTGCCCACCCTTACCACTCTTCTGCCTTGGAGCCAATACACAGAAGTTAAGGGTTTAAAAAAAATAAAAAAAAAAAACCTTAAAAAAAAAACAGTTAAGAACCGCTTTTCATCATAGCTGGCATTTACAGATTGCTTTTAAGCGGGCCAAGCACCTTACGAAGGATATCGCATTTAATCTTCAAAACAACCCTGTGAAGTAGGTGATCTTATTATTCCCACGTTACAAATAAGGAAACTGAGGCACAGAGAGAGGCTCGATGACTTGCCCAAGGACACACAACCAGTAAGTCTCTGAGGCAGAATTTGAAATCAAGTCTTTCTGACTCCAAATCTATCACAGTACCCAGCTGACTGCATCTGATACTGAAGAATGCTACCTGCCAGAATGAGAGGGTGTGTGTGTGTGTGTGTGTGTGTGTGTGTGTGTGTGTGTGTGTGTAAACTCTTACCTTCCATCTTTAATCAATACTAAGTACTGGTTTGGTTCCAAGGCAGAAGAGCAGTAAGGGCCAGACAATGGGGGTTAAGTGACTTGCCCAGGGTCACACAGCTAGGAAGTGTCTAAGGCCAGATTTGAACCCAGGACCTCCCATCTCTAGAAGAGACATATATTTTTTAATATGGCCAATGAGGAAATATGTTTTGCTTGACTTATGTATTGTTATAAGGATTTGGTTAGGTTTTTAGTGGGGGAGACGGATAGATGGAGGAGAAAATCAAGGCTTGTTACCTGGTAAGAGAATAACACTTAAAAAGGAGGACAGAGGAGATGTCAATTATAATACCTTAAGAAGAACCTTTAGGGAGGGCTGAGCTGCATGGCTCAGTGGATTGGGAGACAGACCTAGAGAAAGGAGGTCCTGTGTTCAGACACTTCCCAGCTGGGTGACCCTGGGCAAGTCACTTGACCCCCATTGCCCACCCTTTCCACTCTTCCACTTTGGAACTAATACACAGTATTGAGTCTAAGACGGAAGGTGAGGGTTAAAAAAAAGAGCCTTTACATTTTCTACATGTTTTCATACGTGCAACCTCAATTGTTCCCCACAAATGACCCTGCACAATAGCGAAAGCCAAGTTTTGTCTCCATTCAGCAAAGGAGGAAACCACAAGTCCAAGAGGTGACCTATGTGGCCCTGGCGGCCAGCGGCAGAGCTGGGAAGTCAATCCCTCGTCTTCTCCTGGCCTGGGGGTCTGCCTGCTATCCCCAAGCCTACCTCATCTTGTCTCTGCCTAGACAATTCCTACCCATTCTTCAAGAACCATCTGTTCTTGCCCCCTTCCTGGACGAGTGCAGTTCTGCTGAGCTCACCTTTGGCTGGAAGCCAGAAAGTAGTGCTTATTGTCTGCACCCATCATTCTGCGTTTACTTATAGCCTGCTCTCTATTGCTATTGAACTTCCTCGGGCTGTGTGTGTGTGTGTGTGTGCACGCACCGGCCTCTTCTTTCACTAACGTCCTCCCTTCTCAGATCCTCTGATGGCTTGGCATGAGGTGGAGGTGGCACTGAGTTCTCCAAGGCTCTGTCCCTGGGCCAGCACAAGCTTCAGGAGATCCTCCATTGCTAAGAACATTTCCTGTCCAGGCTGGGGATGGACCGAATGACTGTCATTCAAGGATCAGCCTGGTTAGATTCAGGGAAGGTTGGCCCTGGGGGGATGAATTAGTTTGCCCCATCAATTTTAGAAGCGCATGCGTGTAGAAGGGCCGCGATCTCGTGCTTTAGAGGGAAGGTCCCCACTGAGGAAATCCCTGATCCCAGACGTGAGTGGGCATGGCATGTCCAGTGGCATCTTGACTGGAAATTCACTGGCATCAGGAATCACTTAAAGTCACTGGATTCTTGGGGGCAGTTGGATGGCTCAGTGGATTGAGAGTCAGGCCTAGAGACGGGAGGTCCTGGGTTCAAATCTGGCCTCAGACACTTCCCAGCTGGGTGACCCTGGGCAAGTCACTTGACCCCCATCGCCTAGCCCTTACCGCTCTTCTGCCTTAGAACCAATCTACAGTATAGATTCCAAGATGGAAGGTGAGGGTTTAAAAACAAAATCACTGGATCTTAGAATTTGAAAAGCAGAAGAACATCAGGTTTGGATATCAGCTGAAATACTGGCTCTCCTGCTCACTACTCGTGTGACCTTGAGGCAAGTCCCTTCTACACTCTGAGCCTCATTTTCCACAATTGCACAATGAGGAGCATAGACTAGATGAACTTCCCATTCCTTCCCAGCTCTGAACATCATTCTGATCTTCCAAACAGCTCATCTCTAGGACTGAAGCCAGTAAGGATAAAGATAACCTGTGCACGTGTGTCTTAGGCAAGTCCCCTCTCCTCTGTGGGCCTCAGTTTCTTGATCTTTAAAATGGACTAGTGAAGCATATTTGTGCAAAGAACTATGATGAAATGAATCCAGAGAAACCAATGCAGTACCCGGGGAAGGAATCGAAGGGGGATGCCATGAAGCTGTGCTTTGTGGCTTGTCCACCAGATGTCATAAGTGATCCATGGTTCCTCGGTTCATTTTGGGACATTAAGAGAAGCGTTGAATAAATTCTCTTCTCTAATAAAGGAGAAGTCATTTAGAGAAGTGCCAACGCCCTTGGAGCCACAAGAACGGAAGCGTTCTCAGGACATTCTGGGGAGTTTCTTTTCAAATCAAATCCCAATTCATTTCTTTCTTTTTTTAGCAGGGACTAAAGGGGTATGTGGTATGGGGAGGGCCGGGCGGGGAGGCCTAGACTTATGATTTCATCTGCAGAAGGAACTCCCTCTGCCATGGCAGCTCAGCACTTTCCATGGAGTTGACAATTTGGCAGGGGACACTGAGAGGTTCGGTGATTGGGCCAAGGCCGTCGCCAGGGCTTCCTACTCTCTATCCATTCGGTCCAATGGGATACCGTGCCTCTCTTTTGTTTCCTTCGGAAAACCCTGAAAATGTGGATTATTCAACACAAATCCACTGGACACATGCCATGCTCAAAGTACCCGGTGACGTATTGGGAAGGGTAGAGAGATGAAGGCAATAGCCCAGAGTTTTTATCTCTCCTCTCCTAGGCACACATCCATACATATACATTATAGGTGTCACGGGGAAGTGGAATCCCAGGCCCTGGGTTTGAATCCTGCCTCTTCCGCTTACTACCTTGGGGGCTTTCTCACGTGTGAAACGAGAGAATTAGATTAGGTGAAACTGGTCTCTTTCAACCTGTCTACAAGGCTATGTTTTTTAATCACAAAGGAATCACGCCGGTTTCCCAAACACGTCCCGAAGCCCAATTTTCGGCCACTGTGGATGAAATGTTTCAGAGCAGGGATCCCTGCTGCTGGCCTGGGAACAAGTAAGACTGAGGCAAGCATGATCATAGGCCATCAGAGCTGCCAGGGACCTAGAGCCCATCTCTTCCAACCCCTTTGTTTTGTAGATAGATTGGGGAAGCAACTTACTCAAGGCATTGCTTTCTATGCAGGGAATAAGCCTCACCGCTTACACGCTTATCATAGATGGGCATAGAATGGACTGGACATGCTTAGGGCTGCCACCACAACTGAGACAAGCTTTACCATTGACTCTTCCCCTCCTCAGATCCCTCCAGGGCGTGCCGGTCCTCTCTCTGCACAAGCTGATGATAACAAGTCTAGTGCGCTCATTTTATAGCTGAGGAAACTGAGGCTCAGGGAGGTGAAGCAAGCATCTCAATGTTAATCACTGATACTAAAGGTTGAGGAAAAACTTGGCCCCCCAAACTGAAGGTGGGGTGGTTTCGAAACCTGAAACTTGGTCCCAGATTTGGACATACAACTTCCTCCTTATTTACTATTCCGTCCTTCGTTGTCCCCTCTCCTCTACGCTCTGGCAGCTCATGGAATCTGTCCGGCATCTGGTGCTCTCCTTTCTTGCACCAACCTTTCACAGGTACAGATCTCGACTCCCCCAATGGTGAGCCTCCTAAGGGCAGGCCTGAACCTCCTTTTTCTCTTGGACATCCCCACAGCACCTAGCATGGGGCTAGACATCTCCTAAGTACTTAGTACGTCAAAAGTAGATTCATAACCATAGGTCAGGATTTAGAGGTGAAAGGAATCTGGAAAGACCTCTAGTGCCCAAACCTTTCATTTTACACATGAGAAAACCGAGGCCTAGCAGGGGAAGGTGCCTTACTCAAAGTCATGCAGTCAGCAAGTAACAAAGCTGGGACTGTTGATAGAAAACTCCAACTTTCCTTCAAGCCGAACCTTAGAGAAACAAAGACAGCACCCTGCAGTCTTTCACCAACATAGGAAAAAAACCAAACTTAGCACCCCGCTAGCAAACTAACAAGTTCAAAGAGGCTCTGAGTTATAAGGGGCAGCTAGATGGTGTAGTGGATAAATTCTTCCCTCTTTGACAGGCTTCTCTAGGACCCAGGAAGCTGAGGTCCTAGACTGACGCGGTTCAAAGGGACCATTTGGTAATTATCTAGACCAGTGATTCCCAAAGTGGGCGCCACTGCCCCCTGGTGGGTGCTGCAGCGATCCAGGGAGGCGGTGATGGCCACAGGTGCATTTATCTTTCCTATTAATGGCTATTAAAATTAAAAAAAATTAATTTCCAGGGAACTAAGTAATTTTTTTCTGGAAAGGGGGCGGTGGGCCAAAAAAAGTTTGGGAACCACTGATCTAGAACACTGGGCGGTATAGACTAATCCTTCCCAACCAGATTGGTGCAGCACTGAAAAGATTTAAGGTGATGCTTCATGGGTAGAAATGCAGAATGTTAAGGAATGGACTTCCCAAGTACAAGATGGTGGAGGTCTGGCTAGAAGTTTACCTGAGAAAGATCAGGGGGTTTTAGTGGACCACAAACTCCAGATGAAGAACACACTGAAGCAGCGGACAAAGTGGCTGTCACCCAGAGATGCACTAAGAGAGGTCCTGTGACTAGGAATGGTGGGAGTGGGAGAGACAGTCATTCTGTTCTGGCCTGGTCAAAGTCTCTGAGGAGCACCGTGTCCAGTTCTGAGCACTGTGGCATGGGAAGGCCACTGATGCCAGCTAGAAAGTTAATGAAGGGACTGGGCATCGGGCCATCCGATGATTGTTTGAAAGGACTGCGGATCGGGGGCAGCTGGGTAGCTCAGTGGATTGAGATTCAGGCCTAGAGACGGGAGGTCCTATGTTCAAATCTGGTCTCAGACACTTCCTAGCTGTGTGACCTTGGGCAAGTCACTTGACCCCCATTACCCACCTTTACCACTCTTCCACCTAGGAGCCAATACACAGAAGTTAAGGGTTTAAAAATGAATTAATTAATTTAAAAAAAAGAAAGAAAGGACTGCAGATGGTCGGCCTGGAGGAGAGAAGACTTAGAGGAATGGGAGAGGTCAGGATCTGCAAGGCTGTCACATGTGGAAGAAGAATCAGCGTTGGCTGGCTTGGCCCCAGAGGGCAGAACAGGGAACAATGAGTGGAAATTGCAAAGAAGCAAATATAGGTTTGATGTAAAGGGAAGAACCCCCCCTCCACACACACACACACACACACCCCCGCCACCAATTTCCTAACAATATGAACTGTCCCAAAGGAGAATGGGCTGCCTCAGGAAGCAGCAAGCTCCTCCTGGGTGGAGGGCTTCAAGCAAAGGCCAGAAGACACCAAGGGGAGTCCTGATCAGGTATGGGCTAGACTCTATGGTCCCTTCCAAGATTCAGGGAGCAGCACGTCTGTCCTCCCAAGCACACAAGACCCCTGTGGCATATGGCTAAATTCTGGTTGCCAAGAACAAGTCCCGAAAGAGCTTGCTTTCCCCGTGAGCTAGGACATGCGTGCGTGCCCATGTGCACAGGCCCCAACAATGTACAGCTTACCTCCAGGTCATATTTGGGTCTGTGGAAAGAGGAAAAGGAAGTGCTGGCAGGGGCTGCTTCTCTTTCGATTTAATTCAACAAGTATTTAAGTGCCCACAGAATGCCGGGCACTGAGCACACACAGACAGAAACAACGTAGTCTCTGCCTGGAAGCCACTGGCTTATTCTTCTTAACCTTTGACAAATCTGCAGCAAATTGGAGAGTCCGGGCATTTCTAGAGAGGCTCTTGGGTGCTGGAAGGACAGAGGGGGTGCTGCCGCTGACTGTACTAGGTCTGCCCCCTGCCTCTACCAATGGAGAAACAAGTCAATAACGTATAGAAAGCTTCCGGGCACTTCCCAGGTCTCAGGACGCTAAAGCAGTCCTCGCAGGTGAACCTCCTGGAGTAGGCCCTGAGTTACAAGGGCTGGAGGAGGACTTGTTTCCCACCTGAAAGGCTTGGGCCCCTCTTGGACCTTAGGCAAGTCATTCTCCTCTCCGGGCCTCAGTTTCCTCCTTTGTCACATGGGAAGAGACTGCACCAGATGATCTCAAAAGGTCTCCTCCAGCTCTAAATCCTTTGATTTGATAACCCCAGGTTTGCGGTTTGAGGAGCCAGAATTTAAGCTTTCAGCACAGTGAGGGAGGGGGAGCTCGTGGGTTTATTTGTGTACATACCTCACGGTCCCACCAAAGAGAGTATGGGTCCTAGGGGAAGCTGTCGAATAGCTACTATAACTTCTTAACAACTCCCAGACCCCAGACATCCCCCCAATTCCACTTACCCACCATTCATCTGTGAAAAGCAGCTCCTAGAAATGTCAGCTCAAATAAGCCATAACTAGGATAGGGTAACCAAGCCTTCGTCCCAGGACGCCGAACCTTAGAGAACAAAGGCAGCACCCTGCAGTCTTTCACCAACACAGGAAAAACAAACCAGACTTAGCACCCCGCTAGCAAACTGACAAGTTCAAAGAGGCTACGAGTTGTTAAGGACAGCTAGGTGGCGGAGTGGATAAATTGCTAGGTCTGGAGTCAGGAAGACTCGAGTTCAAATTCAGCCTTAGATATTTCCTAGCTGTAAGATCCTAGCCAAGCCACTTAACCCTGTTTTTCTCAGTTTCTTCAACTGCAAAATGGACTGGAGAAGGAATGGAAAAGAGCCCTAGTTTCTTTGCCAAGAAATCCCTCACTGGGGTCATAAAGAGTTGGATATGAGCGGACTCCCAAACCAGGCCATACCTCAGGAACACTATCTCTAGTCTCTGTGCCCTTCGTCAGTCTCTGTCCTTGGTGTACAACCTAAGCAGCTACCCCAGTCGGATTTAAGGGGGGGGGTTCAGGCTACTTGCTCTAAGAACAAAAAAGAACTGACTCCAAGATGCACGAGCTCTTCCCAAAGGTCCCAGCTTCAGGTCAGTGTTCCCCAAGGCTTCCAAGGCCTGCAGCTCTTCCCGTATTGAAAGCCCCATTCATCTCATCAGTAACCTTCAGCCTTTCCTCAAATAGTAGGTCTGCAAATAGCTTCAAGATAGATGGCAGAGTGTCTAGACTGGAGCCCACATCCTCTAGTTTCCAGCCCTTCTCCAAGGCAGTAAAGGCTCCTATAGTAACCCCTATGCAGGACTCCGGGCAGCTGCTCGGTGCAGATAACCGAAGGCCTGTTGGGCACAGGAAGCCAACAAGTCTCCTGGCTGTTGTTTGTGCTGGGCCGTCAAAGACTAGTACCTCGCTTTAGGGTTTCATGGGGGGAATGGGCTGTGGGCTGCCTCTCTTGGCCCCTCTATTGCCGGAATAATAACTACTTCTCTTTCCATTTCACTTTCTCATTCATGATGTCACGTGAGTTCCACCTTAGCCCATGAGGCACGACAGGCAGCAGAGAAGGAGGGTAGGCGGCTCCAGAACACTACCGGCTTCCTTGTCTTTGGTGCTTTAGGATTTCTAAAGGGTTTTCCCAACCCAAGTGTTCTTACCTCCATTCTACAGAGGAGGAAACAAAGACTCAGAGAAGCTAATTGACTGGTCCATGGCCACAAGGCTAGTAGGTATGGGAGCTGAGGCTCAAACGCAGATCTCTCCTAACTCTAAGCTCAGCCCGGTTTCCATTCTATTCCCATGACACCTCTCACTTTGCAGTTCAGGAAGCAGAAGCATAGGGAGACTACCTGAAGTTTGCTCAGGGCCCCAGATATACTCAGCCATATCTTTGCCTCTCCCACCCTAGCACGTCCAGTGGGTGACATGGGAGAGTGAACTATGGCCCAGCAGGAGCAACGGCTGAGCCTCCACATTGCAGCATGATCGAGAAGGTCTGGGGCCCTTTCTACTACAGCGCATTGCACGTCTGGTGAGGAGAAGGCCATGCCCACTCTGGACCATGATCAGTGAGGGAAGGGTGGGCACAAGGGCGAGAAGGAGCTGGGTCTATGGACTTCTGACTATACTGGCAAGCAGGTGGAGCAGGGGGCAGAAGCATGGCATCGGAGCCTCCGTGATGCACGATTAATTCCAGAATTCCAACAGAAAGGAAGCTCCTTGCGGCCAGGGACTGTTTCATTTTCGTATCTATATTCTCTTAGCACATAGCCTTCCTGGTACCTAATAGGGGCTTAATCAATTTTTTTTAAGTTTTAGAATGGAAGCAAGTGGTTTTCGATTCAGAATTCAAAGGAGCGCTCAGTTCCGTGGGGGATAAGGTTGGGGAGTCGGGTTCCAGTACTGTAACTTATTAGCTTCGGGATCTGAGGTGGGTCTCCTCCCCTCTTGGATCCTCAATTTCTCCAGATACAAAATGGGCCCAATAATGACACATACATGGACTAGCAAGGGTCCTTGTTGGCAAGGCAGTTTGTAACCTTTAAGGTATTCTTGAAATATGAACAAAGATCGCCTCTTAACCCTTGGGGCAGCCACTCTATCTGGCCCTCAGCTTCCTACTCTATAAAATAAAGAGGTTGGACTACTTGAGCCAACAAGCATTGGCGACCTTTCTACAACATGGAAGGCCTGTAGGATGGAATTCATTTCTCCTTGCTCCAGACTCACTGGATGATCACCAAGTCCCTTCTCGAGTCAAATACCCCCACCCACACACACAGTGGATCAGATGATCCTAGATCTTAGGTGAGAAGGGACCTTAGGGGGTCACTGAGTCCAACTGAGGTCCTGAGAAGTTATAGGACTTGTCCGAGTTCATGTGAGTAATAAGTGTCATAAGAGGGATTCAAACCCAGATCTTCGTGACTCCAAAAGTAGCATCCAAACCACTATTTGACCTTGTGTTTTCAGAGTTGGAACACAGAAGAGGCAATGCTTTAACTCTAAAGAGTCACTAACGATGGACATTTGGCAGCCTTGCCCAGTGGGCAAAGGAGCTATCAAAGAGCTGAGGGCAATTCTCTGTGCTCCTCAAATCACCTACCTATCTATTCAAATGTGTGTGGAGGGGGAAATGGCCCTTGCCAATTATTTGGGTCTCTAGAGCTGGGTCATCTATGTCCAGCTCTAACTTGGCCTTCCCTACCCTTACATGCCCAATAGCTCGCATGGAAGAATGAGCTATGGTCCAGATGGGGCAAGAGCTGACCCCCTCACAAGGCATCGGCTTCGAGCACTGAAGTTTGGAAGCCGATGGCCCTCCGGTCCCCTAAGAACCCCTTTTCCAAGGCTGGGCCTGCCTGCTTCACAGCTGCAGGAAGAGATAAAATCCAGGGCTTCCCCCCCCCCCCCCAATAAGGCTAGCACATGGAATGTAATTACTTCCTTCTCACTCCAGGCCCACTGACCTGGGTCTTGCAGGCCATTGGAGGGGTCAACTCTATTCCACTGGGGATCCACATGGATGAACTCCCATTGACCCCTTTTGGCAGTTCCTGAGGCTTGCTAGCTAGCTATCCTTTGGGGCCTCCTTATAGCATAGCCTGCACAGTCTGGTCAAACTACATTCACATAGGAAGCAGAGACCCCGGAAAGGAGGCAGAAAAACTAACAAGAGGCCTCTTTATTGGTCAGGAAGGCCTACTCCTGAGTGCCTGGGAATGCCATTTCCTCTGTCGTAGAAGAATGGAGGGAAGATACTGGGGACCCAGTGACAAGAGCCCTGCATAAAGTCAGAGGAACTGGGTTCAAATTTTAACTGTCACTTACTTTCTTTGTGATCTCTGGCAAGTTATTTCTACTCTCTGGCTCTCAGTTTCCTCCTATGTAAAATGTTGAGGGGAGCTGGGTCACAGGATTTAGACCTAGAAAGAATCTTCGAGATTATCTAGTCCAACAGAGGAGGAAATGGAGGCGCACGGAGGTTAGCAGTTTGTGATCTCTTTCTATTTCAAATCCTGCGTGTGATGGGATACTGCAGTTACTCTTTTTAAGGTTTTCTTTTACTAGGAACTTCAAAGAAACTGAGCCTTCAGTTGGTTGCTCAAGCCCCTCGTTTTACAGAGGAGATTGCATCCCACAGTGGAGAAGTGACTCAACGATGGTTACGCAGCCAGTGTCGAGAGCTGAGATTCAAACCCATATTTCCTGACTCCCAGTATCTCTGCCCCAGTCAATCAGCCCATAATTATATTCCGATTTAGACCGTTGCCAGTGGTTCCCCGTTAGGGGAGGACCATTGTTCTAGTTGCTGAGAAGAGGGAAAAGGTGTGTTGTGGGGGGGGGTTGGCCCTGGGACAAACCAAAGATATAGTAAAAATAGTAGAGATAGAAAGAGTCAACCGTGCCTTCCCTCCACCACGGGGCTCTGTCCTGGTTGCTAGCACCTCCTAGTCCTGAGTCAAAGCATCTGATAAAGGCAATTGCCTGAGTCATATGGACACTAGACAAAGGGTTCTTCACCATTTTGGGGTCACGGATTCCAGTGGCAGTTAGTCTGGTGGAACCTTTAGACCTCTTCTCGGAATCGCGTCTTTCAATGCATAAAGTAAAACACCCAGAATGGTACTGAAATAAATCCTCGGACCCTGCTTTAAGAATTCTTAGATGACACGGTCTCTGGGAATTCTTCCCAGCCGTTAATTCAATGATTCTTCTATGGATCTAAGGTAGTAACAGTCCAAGGACTGGGTGCTCCTCAACTTGCACTATGTAGGCAGCCCCCCACTAGGCTTACTCATATGGCTGGCTTTGCTGAGCCACCCTACGGGAAAGAGACAGTCGCTAGGAAAACAGGTCAAGAAGGATTTCTCTTTGGTTGCCCACCTGCAAAATCCTAGGTAGACTCCTCGGAGAGCTCCAAAGATTTGCCCATCAAATGTTGTTTTCCATCAGGCCAGCTGGGCCACACTTGGGAAATGGGTTTCTACTTTGCTTCCATTTTAACTAAACATTGGTGGCTCTCTTTGAAGCATAATCAGAGAAACCCTGAGGGGCCTCTCAGGAAGATCCGCTCTGTCTCTGTGATCACTGGACTGAACCTCCTGTTAGAAGAGGAGTGCTGGGCTGAGACACTCCGGAAACGAGGTTTGAAAGGCTGGCTGGGTGGTTTCATCCAGGCTACCCACTGCGGGCAACTCAGGCTCCTGTGCTTGACTTACGGGGAGCTGTTTCCTTGACCTTTGCTGAATCGCCACGCCTGGTGCTTGGTAATGGGTAACTGGTTTGGTATAGTGGGAAGCATAGTGGATTTGGCTGTTCAGCCATCAGAATGTTAAGTGACTTGCCCAGGATCATACTTCTAGTATCTGAACCAGGAGTCAAACGTGGGTGACCCTAACTCCAAGTCCAATGCTCTATCTCCTGAACTCCACTGTGACTTTGATCCCACTTCTGTCAATCACCAGCTGCATGACCTTAGACAAGTCCCTTCCTCTCTTTGTTATAGGGGTTTCCTCCTCTATAACATGAAGCATAGACCTTCCTGTTGCCCAAAATTTCTCACTGGGGGAATGCTGATGTGATCAACGATTGTCTAAAACATCAGAGGTATCTATGCTTTAAAAGAAGAAGAAGAAAGAAGAAAAGAAAGAAGAAAGAAAGAAGAAGAAGAAGAAGAAGGAGGAGGAGAAGGAGGAGGAGGAGGAGGTCGCATCTGCTTCAAAGCAACGGTTCTTAACCTTTTTGGTGTCATGGAGGCTGAAGAAACCCATGGGTCCCTACTCAGGAAAAGATTTTTAAATACATAAGATTTATAAAGGAAACCTATCGGATTGAAATTGAATTATCGACATTTTTTTTTCAGTTGCCAGACCCACATTGAAAATGCTCTGCCCTAAAGGGATTATTCTTTGGCGTTGGAATTCCAAGCACTGGGGTAGGCATCTTGTTACCCCTGAGATTATATCCTATAAACAGCTGTCTATAAACAGGCTGGCCTTAGTGGGAAGCATGTTGACATGGTTACCCAGATACCACAGGTAAACACTTTTTTCCATTCTTAGCAAACAGCCTTGCCCAAGCAACATGGTCTAAAGACGAAATTCTGAATCTAGAGGTCAGTGACTTGGGTTCAATGATGAACTCTGCCATTTATGAGTTGAGTGAGACCTTAGGCAAATCATTTCCCCTCACTTTTCCATTTCTATGAATGGTAAAATGAAAGGAGTTGGGTCAAGTGTCTCAAGGTCTCTGCCCGATAATGCCTTCTTTTGGGTCCTGTGGGAAGTATGGTGTAATAGAAAGGGCAGGAGATTTGGAGGCTAGAGGACCCGGGTGGGAATCTTGATTCTGCCACTTACTAGTGAGCTATGTGATCTTGAGAAAATCCTGTCTTTTCTATGAGCCTCAGTTTCCTCCTCTGGAAAAATGAAGGAGTTGATCCTAATGGAATACGCAATGAAATATTCCAGCCCAAATTTGTGGCCCACTTAGCAGTGCAGAAAGCAAAGGGCAAGGAGTATGTACGGCAGGAAGGATTTGGGCAAGTTCCTTGGGAATCCTCTTCCCCAAGCCCAAGGATAGCAAAGCTAGGAAGCCAGCCCATGGGTGCAGCCTAGGACAGAAAGCTCCTCTGGAGCCATTGAGTCTGCCGAGCTGGGCCCTTTTTTCCTCACTGGGGGAGATTCCTTGGGGGGGGGACTGGGTAGGGTCAGGAAAGAGCACTTTGCTGACCTCAGCAATCCCTCCGGATGGTGCCCAGAGGACTAGACCCTCCAGCTGCTCCCCAGCTTGATTGAATGGCTCTGAATCACCCTCAGATGGAGGAAGAGCCCCACCTGGACTTGTGGTCATAGAGATTAGGTGGAGCAGATTTCCAGATCTCAGATTTCGGGGGCCCACTTGGCAAAGGCTGCTATGCAGAGAGGGCTGGAGTGTGACTCATGCTCACATTGCACACAGCTGTTCCACTCGTATTGGGTTTCTGGAAGGCAGCTCTATTCCTTCCTTGATTCAACATTTGACCCTCAAATGCCAAATGCCCCATTTTACTGTACTAGTATTGACTAAATGAGAATTCAACATTTTAAAAATCTCATCTTGGGTTAAGTGGGTACATACAAAGACTCCAATGGAAGGGATCTGTGATGGTCATCTGGTCCAATCCCCTCATTTGACAGAATGGGAAAGCAAAGGAAAGAAGAGTGCTACTCTTGAAGTTAGAGGACATTCAAATCCTGGCTCTGCCTCTAACAAATCTCATAGCTTGGGGCAAGTGCCTTCCCTTTGGGCCTCAATTTCCCCGATCCATAAAACAAGAGGGCAAAACTTGATCAAGTCTAAGGTCCCTTCCTACTCCAGCTCTAAGAGCCTAAAAGTACCTAGAAATCATGGATTTAGGACTAGAGGGGATCTAAAAGATCATCTGGTCCAATTCCTTCTTTCGACAGATTGAGTCAACCGAGGCTCAGAAAATCTCAGGATCAAGGTCTTGCTATTTGTGAATGTCAAAAACCAAGATTTGAACCCAGACCCTCTGAAGCTAACTTCCTGGCCATATTGCATCCCCCCCACCCACCCCACCCCACCCCACCAGCTGCCTCTCATGAAAAGCCCAAAGTATGAGAAGGTTTCAGGGATCTCACGATAAAGCTTGTGACCCCACAAATAGGACCATACATAATTCTGCATGCCCTGCACCACTTGGGAGTTCACAGTCACACTCCAAGCATGAAATTAGTACTATTAAGAACAGACAGAGCCAGATTTGAATGGAAAATGAAAGGAATCTCTCATCAGAGGCAGGCGAGCCCTGGATTCTCATCTGAAAATGTTTCCCATACTCACAACTTATAAATATAGGAGAAGAAAATTCTCAGGGTAAGCTGAGAATCAGCCCCACAGCCATCTGACAGCTGGGGCTCTAAAGCTCGGTGAGAATCTGTTGGCTATTTGAAGCCCTGCCGCCCCACCCCAGAATGCAGCCACTCCGAATGCCCCGCTGGAAGGAAAAATGCCGATGGTGAACTTTCTGAAATGGGCCAGTTTAGAAATGAAGATGGCTTTCGAGATTGGAGGGCTGCTTCCTAAACGGCAGCTTTAGGTTTCGGTGGGCAGCTTCTTCTCCCGCCTCTCCGAAAGCACCGTTAACCAACCATTCTCTCAAACTGAACTGCTGCTCCATGCAGGGGCTTCTTAAGAACGGTGTTTATTTTAACCCTGCTGGCCTCCTGGTCTATGTCAATTAGACGTCAACTACATGGTAGACAGAGAAAGGAACTTTCTCTCCAGACAGTCCCATTTCCTTAGGCGAAGCATGCAGCCAATATTAGTTGAGCAGTTTAACCACTTACGCTTACAGAGAGAATGTACTACATGCATAGATATTACCTCCCCCGAGCCTCCAGCCTTCCATGAGAAAATATCCCCCAGTAGGCAAGAAAAAAAGAAGCCAGAAGGAAACAGCAGGAACTAATATATACGTATATATATACTAGTTTCAAACCATGCAGGTTTGGGAAGGTCTAGTTTTCAAAGGCATCAAGAGAAAGTCAAGAAAAGTCTTACCCTCTCTACCCAGATATCCTGTAGTGAACTGCAGGCTTGTGCAGCTCCAAAAGGAAGTAATGTCGTTTATTCAGCAAAACAGGAAAAAAAAACCAAACTGTCCACCTCGAATAGGAGGTAGAGAACTCTGTCAGTCAGCATCACTCAGTTGTCTGGGAATGCAATCGTCTCCGAGGTTATTGTGGGCAAGAGAACGCCAATTTGGGCTTCGGATAAAATTCATAGTTTCCATGATTTGCGTATGCCCTCAATCAGAAACAGAGTATCTGACTGTTCCCTGCCACGTCTGAACATTTCAGTCTTGCCTTAGCCAAATCTGAATGTTTAAAGGGTGTTTTATTGAAGAGAAGAACTGCAAGAGAGTTCACTGGGTCCTTACCAAAAGGGAAAAAAAAAGTTCGAATATATTAAAAATGCTAAGCTTGTGTATAACTAAAGACTAGTGGCCATTAGCATCTGGGTTGATTTTTGTCCCCTTACCTGCTCCTGGGTCTTGAGGGATATTGGGATCGTTCTAAAAACTCTGGAGCTGGGGGCAACTGGGTGGCTCAGTGGATTGAGAGCCAGGCTTAGAGATGGGAGGTCCTGGGTTCGAATCTAGCCTCAGATTCTTCCTAGCTGTGTGACCCCGGGCAAGTCACTTAACCCCCACTGCCTAGCCCTTACCGCAGTTCTGCCTTGGAACCAATTCATAGTATTGATTCTAAGATGGACGGTAAGGATTATTTAAAAACAAAACAAAAAACACCTTGGAGTTTAAGGGCCTCACTGAAATCCACAAGACTCACTTCTGCCACGTTGACACTGAGCTGGCTTCTTTGACTTGCCTACCCATGTCCCACCATTTTCTAAAAACTTGCAGTTCCCATGCTTGTACTTCTTTGCTCACACTCACCAGCATCTAGCATGTCAGGGTCTGTGATACCGAAATGAGAAATGGGTTGGGCGTCCCTGAATGAAAACCCATGACCTTCAGAGGCTGAAGGAGACCGAACCCCAGGCTTCCTATATGCTAGATGTCATGGAGGGTAGCTCTGGGGATCTGTAAATAGAATAGATAGACACTGTCCTTCTAGATGTCATTATATCCTTTTGACTCAAGGGCCACTGCTTCCATTGAGTGATGTGAAGTCATCTGTTTTGTCACGGGCTTTGGAAAAAGTGTGTCAAAAATTCACTGAGCTTCCTGTGGAGTCTACACCCACACTCTCTCACCCGTCGTGTTTCTTGATTCTTTATGAATCAGCTGCAATTTTTTTAGCTTGATTCTACATGTGGTCATTTCCTACAGTAGAAAGGGTGGACGATGGTACCTCTCCTCATGACTCTTTGACCTAGTTCTTGAAAGGCCATTTATATCAATAAGGAAAGAAAGGAAAATGAAAAGTGTAGACTTTGGGCAGGAGACAAATTCATCCCCAATCACATATAGCATGATAGGTTCTTTAGAAAACCCCAAAGATGTACTGAATCAAGACAATAGCTTCGACAAAGTAAGGAGATACAAAATAAGCCCATGAAACCATGAACATGTCTATACAGCAGAGCAGGCAGGGCTCCCTTATCCTCAGTTTTGCTATCCCTTGTTTCAGATATTTGTGGTCAACCACTAAAATCCGCGCAGCCTAAGAAGCATAGCTACCTCTGGAGGTCAGTGGGGGGCCATGGTCTGCCCCTATAGAAGTTGCTTCTGCTTTCACTTTCACTTTTTTCAACTTTCAATTTCACTTTTTTTTTAAAATTGCATGGTGGAGACACCGTTGGGCACCAAGTGGAGGAACAAGAAGAAGAGAGAAAGCACATATTTATGGGGTCACCATGTGTTCCCTTATATCCCCTGTTGCAGCTCTTCATGATAGGTCTTCGAATCATGTTAGCAAACCTATGGTATGCGTGCCAGAGGGGGCTGTTCCCTTCCCCCTCTCCACGTGTGCCTGAGGACATTTCTCATATCACCCACTCCTCTGCCCAGCAGCCCAATGGGAGTGCTTGTTTCCTCCCTCCCCCGGTCTGGGGTAGGGCGAGGGGCTCACATGTAGCATGAGAGTTGCAGTTTGGGCACTTGGTATCTAAAAGGTTCACCATAACTGTCTTAGCTTGTATCCTGTGTGGAACAAGATCCCTACTGTACTACCAAAAGCCAGGAGGACAAGCTAGAAAGAAAAATTACATTAACAATAGCTACCAAATGTGAAAAATGTTAAGACAGCTAGGTGGTGCAATGGATAGAACATTGGACTTAGAGTCAGGAAGTCCTGAGTTTAAATCTTGCCTTATATACCAGCTATGTGATCCTGGGCAAGTCATTTAACAGCTCTGTGCCTCAGTTTCCTCATCTATAAAGTGGAAGGATATAGTAAAAAGGGTACACAAGCTAGTCAGAAATGAAGGGAATTGAGCAGGGTTTCTTAAACAGCTTTGTGGCCTGGATCCCTTTGTTACTCTGTGGACCCCTTCTCAGAACAATGTTTTTAAATGCACAAAATAAAACCCAAAGAATTACAAAGGATGCCAATTTTGCTAAAATACAGTTATCAAAATATTTTTAAACAACAAATTCATGGTCCTGGGTTCAAGTCTGGCCTCAGATACTTCCTTGCTGTGTAACTCTGAGCAAGTCACTTAACCTCCATTACTTAGCCTTTACCACTCTTCTGCCTTGGAACCAATACATAGTACTGAGTCTAAGACAGAAGGTAAAAGGTTTCAAAAAAGTCATAGATGCCAGAGTCAAGAATAGAGATCATCCACACATGTGAGTATTTGGGTATCTGGAAGTCAACTTATAAACTCAAGACTTATATAAATACAATTACAAAATATTCATTGCAGAAACAAAGGAAGATTTACATATTTGTGAAGACAGTCATCATCATAATTAGTTCTCACCAATATAATGCTTTATACTACTTGAATTATTTTACCTTTTTAAAGCCATGCCAAACTGTCACATGATTATTTGGTAAAATTAGATAAGATGCTGAAAAAAAATTCATTTGGAAGGAGAAAAGATCTAGAATACCAAAGGAAATATTCCATTTAAAAAAAAAAAACAGTACTGAAGAGGGGGTGGGGGAAAATTGCTAGTCTCAAAGTATAATACAAAGTAGTAGTCATCAAACTATTTGATACTGGTTTAAAAAATAAAAAAATTAGATCAACGGAACTGGAATAGGCTAGATAAGCGAGTCCCAGAAGTAATGATATACAATAATCCTGTGTTTGATAAATACAGAAAAAAAATTATCAGGTGAAAGACTTTCTATGAGTCAAGAGCTGCTTGGAAAATCAGAAGGCAATTTGGCAGAAAATGGGTTTCAACAAGCATCTTACACCATATTCCACAATAAACTCCAAAAGGATATTAGACCTAAATATAAACAATCACTTGGAGGAGAATGGAAGGAGGTACATTTCACAACTATAGGCAGGGGGAAATTCTTCATCAGTCAATAAACAAAACAGATAACTTTGATTATATAACATGAAAAATAATTTACATGCATAAAATCAATGTAGCTAAAATAAGAAGTGGTGAAGTAGGAAAAACTTTTGTATCAAATGTCTGATCATAATCTGATATCTAAGATAACATTAAATGTCAATAATCATAGCTAGCAATTATATAGTGCCTTAATGTTTACATCTAATAACTCATTCAATCCTCATAACAGCCCTCAGACATAGGTACTGTTATTATTTATCCTCATTTCTCAGATGAGGAAACTGAGGCTCAGAGTGGTTAAATGACTCACTCAGAGTCACAGAGCTAGTGAGGATCTGAGGAAGGATTTGAATTTTGAATTCAGGTCTTCCTGACTCTGAGTCCTACACTCTATCCACTGTACCTCCTAACAATGTGAAAGACCATGTAATGTAGTGTCTGGCCCAGTATTGGATACATATATTAGCTGTCTCTGACAAAGAGGCAATCATTGAACTCCTCAGTGACTCAGTCGGTTCTCTAAGAATATAAAATATTGGTGAGTTGCTGATAGATTGGTGGAAGGAATTTCCACACTAGGAATTCTTCAAAATGATGAAATCATGAGCCAATGGAAAAAAAATCCAAGATTATATGGAACAATGATAAAAGACCGAGAGCCACTCATATCTTTCATGTCAAAGGACATTAAGAAACATTTAAAAAAGGATTTTAAAATATGGATACCAAAATAATACCAAATAAGAAAAATGCAAATTAAAAGTGGCAAAGACGTTAAAAGACACGAGTAGTCAACGTGGAAAGACTATGGGAAGAGACAGGGAGACAAATACACTGTTAGAGAAGTTGTAATTTGGTCCAACTATCCTGGGAAACCATTTGGAATTGAGTGAGAAAAGCCTTTAAACTGTTCAGAATCTTTGATCTAGCATAGTCTCACTATTGGAGTGGTCAGAGACATAAGGAAAAGTTCCACATATCCACAAATATTCATAGCAGCACTCCTTTGTGGTAGAGAAACATTGAGATGCAAGTGAGTGCCTATTGATTGGGAAAATGACTGACTGAGTTGTGGTTTACGGATATAAAGAAATATGATCATGTTGTAAGAAATAACGACCATTAAGAAGCAGAGAAACATGGAAAGATATGGGGGAACTAATGAAGAGCAAAATAAATCTAAAGCACAATAGTCTGGGCTGCTTTTGTTCTAATACAAAATTCTTTATTCTCATTGGGATTCAGTGCCTTTTTAATGAGTTTGTCTCCACCAAAGCAAATTCCACCCTTGTTTACCACCCCCTGCAAATGCCTCACGTATGGGTGATTGTTCCAAAGATATCTTTCATCATGAGATCGCTTCCCCAACATCTTTCGTGGTTATGGAAGTACAATTCTCCATACATCCACCCATGTGGTCTCAACAGGAAGTGGGTAACAGGCTGCTATGCAGGGGAGTTTGTTTACATCATTAGATGTAAACAAAAGGAATAATAACTGGCGATTGAACTCTGATTAATTGCAATGGTCAAACTCAGTCCCAGAGAAGTGATGGGGAAACATTCCTCCTTTCCCTCAGTAAGGAGGTAGGGGCCGGGGAGTGTAGCATAAGCTATCAGACCAGTCTATGTCTAAATATTTTCTCTAAATGTTTTTCATTGTTACAAAGAAGAGTTCAATTTAGGGATTGGCAGTGATGGGGAGTGGGGTTGATGTTGAGGGGAAATGACTCGAATTTAAAAATAGCAAAAGGAAACAATTTTTTTTAAAAAAAAAAAGGAAATTCAATAATAGTACAAAAGAAAAGAAAGAATGCTAGACTTGGAGTCTCAGGACCCAGGTTTCTATTCTTTCCTTTGGATCTCACTAGCCAGGCAGCTGGTCGTACAGTAGGTAAAGTGTGGGACTTGGAGTCAGCAAGGCCTGGATTCAAATCTAGGGTCGAGCAGTTATTAGTTTGTGGCCCTGAGAAAGTTGTTTAAACTATCTGAGCCTCAGTTTCCTCATCTGTAAAATGCAAATAATAATGCCCATACTTCCCAGAGCCATTATGAGACCACAGAAAAGGGAATAGTTATTGGTCACTGTTACATGTCCTCCCACCCTGGGTGATGGTGAAATGCATACCGCATACTGAACATGAAAGGAGAAATGAAAGGAGTGCTTTTTATTACTTCCAGTGTGAGGATCCAAGAGAGGCAGCTGATTGATATGCTACTGCAGGCAGCCCACAGCCTGTTCCTTCTCAAGGAAAGAGAGCTCAATGCCAACCAGGGATGGCCCACCCCAAAACAACAACTAGGAAACAGAGTCACAAAATGGCAAGTTAGAAGGGATGTCAGCAGACTCCTAGTCCAACCCTTGTCTCCTCTCCACATCCATTTCAAGTAGCCAACTAGTTTTATCCCCAAAGGGAGTCAGTTCTGCTGCTTTCCCATAGGCCCAGTGAGAAAGTCGTTGGAGGTTTGTCCCCTCTTAAGTCAAGCTTCGTTCTGCCTCTTTGCAAGTCGGACCCATAATTCCAAGTTCTGCCCCGTAAGGTAAAAAAGAACAAATCCAATCCCGCTTCCATTTGGCCACTCAAAGTACTTGAAGGCAGCCATCATGTCACCCAAATCTCATCTTTTCTAGGTTAAACATTCCCAGTTCCTTTGACCGGTCTTCATCTGGCATAACATCGATGCTCTTCACTGTCTCTGTTGCCCTCTTCTGGGTACTCCCCAGCTTAACAATGTTCTTTCAAAATGGAACTGAACTCCTGGAACTGAACACTATACCCCTGATGTGGCTAGGGCAGGGCAGAAAACATCAGGCTTACCAGCCTACTGCCTAGTCCTGGACTCTGCTACTCTTAATGCAACCCAAGCTGGATTTTTGTTTTCTTGGCCACCTTTATTATGTCGTTAACTCATATTAATGTCACATTCCACAATGGCCCCATTCTCCATGTTCTAAAAAAATAGCCCACCCATTGCATTGCCAAATTTAAAACACAATAGATAGGTAAGCTGCTATCATCATTAGAGACTCTACCAAGGAAGAATCAATATGATCGATTGGGTATGGTAGGTGAGAGAGGGCTGACTCCAAGTCTGAATGCCTGAATGATGCTACTGGCAGAAATAAGGGGAGTGTGTGTGTGTGTGTGGTCTTCACAGTGAGACTGTAGGCACTGTAGGCACATGATGCTGTATCTTCCTTAGCAAGAAGTAGGATGCCCTACATCTCTAGGACATTGCAGAAGTCCTCTTTGGGTCAATGACTGACTGAAAGTGATCTCAGGAAGAGTATAAGTTCCCACCTCTTGCTTGCAGAAAATTCCTTCTCTCCTAAAACTGGGTGAATATGTCAAGTAGACTTAACTTGGAGGAAGGGACTTTCTGTCATTTGCAGGGCTAGAAGGCACTTCAACTCCATCTAGTCTTCATAATGGTAGGGGCTGGAGGATTTCAACCAATGCAATGCCCTCTTTTCAGAGACAGTGCTGTGGAAGTGCAAAGAGGAGGACCTTCCCAGTGGAACACAGCAGTCATCTATTCTTTTCCTCCTCAGTTCACACATTGTGACTTTGCTTTTCTCCATCAGATCCCAGAACTGGCTGACAGCTGGGCAGGGACTTCTGCTGAGGCCTCTCTTGTATGCTCCAGAATGTTCCTGCCCTAAGGCTGCTCCCTCAAGGCTGGTGACAATGGCTTTCAGGATAGAACACAAATGCCTCTATTTGGCATCTCAAACTCTGCAATCTGGCTCCAATCTCTTTCCAGACTGGTTTCGGGAATTGTGCCAGGTGCTGGGTATACCAAGACACACATGAGAATGGTTACTGCCCTCAATCACCAGGAGGCCATAGTAGTAGCACACAGATTAGAAAAGACTTGAGCTGAGGATTTTCTAAAGAAGAGTAATTTAGATGGTGAAGTCAGTCTGTGAGTTCATGCCATGTGACAGAGGTTCTTAACCTAGAATCATTGGCTTCAAAGGGATCCATGAACTTGGATGGGAAGAAAAAAATGACTTTTTTTCATTCACTTCTAACTGGATTTTAGTGTTTCTTCCACAACTTAAAAACATGATTCTGAGAATGAGACTAGAGCAGTGTTGGCAGATCTACGGCATGTGTGCCAGAGGGCACTGCTCCCTTCCCCTTCTCTACCCATGTTAGAAGACATTCCTCACTTCCCCGCCCCTCTGCCCAGCACCCCAATGGGAGTACTTCCTCCCTCCCCTGTCTGGGGTAAGGCTGGGGTGGTGGGGGAGAGGAGGGAGCTCACGTGCGGCATGAGGGATGCAATTTGGACACTTGGTCTCTAAAAGGTTTGCCATCACTGGACTATATAGGCTTCACTAAAAGGCCAAAGTGGCCCAGGACACAAACAAGGATAAGAGCCCCTGCCAGATGGAACCAGCTGTACTTAGCCTGAGGAGAAGATTTGGGGTACAAAGAGAGGAGGGTGGAGAGGAACTAATATGAGAGCTATATTCAAGGATCTGAAGGGCTATCATGTGGAAGAGAGATTAGCCTTGTTTTGCTTGGCCCCAAAGGTCAGAACCTGGAGCAATGGATGCAAGTTGCAGAGGCAAATTTAGGGTTGATGTTTAAAAAATATCTGAATAGTTAGCTTTACCCATAATAGGGAAGGCTGAATTGGAGGCAATGGGTTCCCCCTCCTTGAAAGCCTTCAGGAAAAGACCGGATAACCATTTACTGGGAATGTTGCAGAAGGAATTCTTGTTCAACTAGCAATCAATCAACAAACATTTATTAAGTGCCTTATGTGCCAGGGACCATTGGACTGAATGGTCTCTGGGGTACCTATTACTTCTGAGATTCTGCAAGTATTCACAGTTGTATCTCCCCAACAGGGACCCCAAGGTCTGGGCAGAGAAAGGGCCTCCAGTGGGTACTGACCGACTCACTGATAGCTATCATTTGCTTGGCTATTGGCTCACTTGGTACTTGACTGAAACTGACCCTGCCTGTCGCCAGCTTTATTATTCGATCCATTCTGACTGCCTGGGCTAAATGCTTCTGGGTGAACCGCTGTCCATTTTTAGGCCATTGTGAAGTTTCAAGTATAAAACAGGATACACCTGAAGGCTGTCAGACAGACGGTGAATTTTTCCAAAGAAAACTTGGGTCCCATGCTAGGGTACAAATGTGACCTGGTGACATTTTTTCCGACTTAGGTCTAGTAGTAAAGAGGAAACCTCAGTTTCCTCCTTCCTTACACCCCTCCTGACAAGAATGGAACTTACCTTCAAGTGACCCCAGAGGCCCCTTGCACTGCTGTGGAATGGCTTTGTTTTATTTCACTTTGGTTTTCAGCTGTCCCTGTGGTGGGGGAGGAAGCAACTGTGACTATAGCTTGTGTGGGGAGGGCTGGGGACAAGGGGGAGAAGAAGGGATGGAGGGCTTTGTCTGCTCTGCTAGATGGAGCCATCTAGTCGACAGAACCCTGGGACTTGGGACCAGGAGGACCTGGATTGGAATCCCATCTCAAAATCTTCCTAGCGGTGTGACCTTGGCCCTGTCACCTAAACACTGTGGACTTCAGTTTTATCATCTACAAAATGAGGCTAATGATAGCACCTACCCCACTGAGTTGTTGGGAGGATCCCTGGGGTTATATATGTAAAATGCTTCGCAAACTTTAAAGCCAATTTAAAGACAAGCAAGTATTGGTTTGTTATTATTATTATTACTACTAATAATGCCATGCCTTGGTCTAGTTTGGATTTGGAGTCAGAAGACCTGGTTTGAATATTAGATTTCTACTTGTTAATTATATGATTTCAGGCAAGTTACTTTCCCTCTCTATACCTCAGTTTCCCAATCTGTAAAATGAAGGTGGTGGATTAAATTACTATTATTTTTAAACCCTCACCTTCCATCTTGGAGTCAATACTGCGTATTGGCTCCAAGGCAGAAGGCTGGTAAGGGTAGGCAATGGGGGTCAAGTGACTTGCCCAGGGTCACACAGCTGGGAAGTGTCTGAGGCCAGATTTGAACCTAGGACCTCCCGTCTCTAGGCCTGGCTCTCAATCCACTGAGATCCTACAGTGGATTAAATTATAACAATGCCTAGCATTTCTACAGCACTTCTTTGTTTGTAAAGAGCTTTACAATTATGTTCTCACAGCCCTGGGAGGTAGGTGCTACTATTATACCCATTCTCCGGATGAGGAAATGAAGCTAGGAGATCTCTAAGATCCCTCCTAGCTCTAACGTCTATGGTCCTTTCACCCTTAGGCTTAGTCACTTTACACTTCTAGGCCTCAGTTTTGTCCTCTGTGAAAGGATGGGGCTGAGTTGGCTTATTTGACCTCGAGGGTTCTTTCGGCCTCTAAATCTGTGATCCTGCTGAGACAGCTGAACTTTAGAGCATAGCAATCTCCAAAAGAGCAGTTAGTTACCTTGTAGGGCACGTAGGCAAAGCCCCATTCTATTGTAGGAACTGCATTATAAATGATTACTAACCTTGGAACAGAAGCGGCTGAGGCTCGGAGGTTAAGAGCACTGGGATCTGAAGTCAGTAAGACCCGAGTTCAAGTCTGGCCTCAGATACTTCCTGGCTGTGTGACTCTGGGCAACCTCTAATTATTGATTACCTAACGAAAGGATCCACTGGAGAAGGAAATGGCAAGCTACTCCAGGGTCCTTCCCAAGGAAATCCCATGGAGAGAGAGCTGCGGTCTGGAGGTCCTTAAGAGATGGACACAACTGAATAACGACAATCTTCCAAAAGGGTACTTTGTGATCGAGCTGTCCTGGGTATAAGTCTTGGCTCATTTCCCTCCCAGCCCTGCTCATGACTTTCCAGACCTCAAAACTATGCCTCGCCTGCTCTCTAATGCCAGAACTTCCCTTGGAGCTTTGGGCCTCCTCACTCTAGAACACCTGTCTGTCACTGCAGCCATCTTACTCTGGAATATCCTTCTGCAAGGCCCACATCCTTCTTTCGCTGGTGAATTCCTCCTTCGGCCTCCATTTTGTTCAGGGATCCAGGACAGTCGCGCTTCATTTTTCTCCCCACTTTGGTCCTGACTCTTGGGAATTCAAAACCAAGCTTTGGCTCTGGGTACCTTCAATTTCCTATCTCCCTTTTCACTTCCCTTTTGGGTGTGCCTTCTTAGAATGCAAGCTCCTTGAGGGCAGGATGTGTCTTTTGGGGGGCTTGTATTTGTATCCCTAGCTTTTAGTCGAGTGTCTGGCATACAGCTAAATGCTTAATAAATGTTTTTATTCTCCCTCCACTCTTTCCTTCCTTCCTTCCTTTCTTCCTTCCTTCCTTCTTTCCTTCCTTCTTTCCTTCCTTCCTTCCTTCCTTCCTTCCTTCCTTCCTTCCTTCCTTCCTTCCTTCCTTTCTTCTTTCTACTTTGGTTCCTTTCTCTAGTATTTACCAGTTAGTGACCATGGGAACATTATTCAAGCTCACTAGGTGTCAAATTTCTCATCTGTAAAATAGGTTATAAGCAAGATAGACTAGATAGTCTCTGAGGTGCCTTCCAGATCTAGATCAGTGATGCTATGTATGACCTTGGAGAAGTCAGTTCATTTCTCTGGGCCTCAGTATCCTCCTCTATAAAATGAGAGGGCTGAACTTGATGACCTCTAGTTCCCTTTCAGCTCTAAGCCTATGGCCCTGTGACTATTGAGAAATGCAACACATAGGGCAACCAGCAAGTTCATCAGAACCCAGTCTACTGTACCTGGTCAACATGCCCAGGGAGAATAAAGAGAGCTACTAAAAAAGCTTCTGCTCTTGATAGATTCCAAAGAGCACTCTATCAAACTTTTATAGAGAAGTTAGTACCCATATTTCACAAATTCTCCTCAAGAATAAAGAAAGCACTCTACCAGAATCCAATTACGAGGCAACAATAGTCCAAATGACTAAACCAGGGAAAGAAGACGAAACATAGAAAACTATCGGTCAATATCGTTAATGAAAGTTAACTCGAAGAGGAGTAAAATGTTGAGTCCTGAATGAAGCATAAGTGAGTGTTCATTCTAGAGCTATCTAGATATCTAGATAGAACTGGCTGTCTTTTAGGTCACATTCAGGATGTCCTGATAAAAAGACTAGTCAGAAGATGGGGGGAAAGATGGCCCAGTTGATTCCGCTTGTCTTTCAAAGAAATCTTCCTTACTGCTTCCTTCAGAACTCTCAGAAAGGATGTGATAAGATGAGGGTTCATTGGGTAGAACCAGTGGATGACTTGATTATTTTCCACTCACTTAATCTCTGAAGGAATCGAAGCCCCTCTGGATAGAGCCTCTCAATCTCCTCTGTCTCTTGAGTTTCTGATTGTACCACTGAGTAAGGAAGGGGCCTTGCTCTTCCTAAGATACACTCTAGGTTCCAAGCTCAAATCTGATTCTCATAGGAAGTGGAACTATTTTAGCAACTTCCCATTGATTTAACTTATGAGGGCTTGGAAGGTTATCAAGGGCCCAAAAGATGAGCTCACAAAAGCCAGCCCATGCTTAGGTAGCTTGGCAGGCAGCCTACTACAGTGGAAGGATAGATGGCTGGAGGTGTAAGCAAAGGAATTGAGTTTGAATACTGCTTCTGCCAAAAAAAAACTACATAGTTAACCTTGAGCAAGTCACTTCTGTCTCAGCGTCTTCTTCTAAAAATTTAGAGAGTCTCTAAGATTTCTTCCAGGGCAGTTAAATGGCAAAGTGGGCAGAATGCCAGATCTGGAGTGAGGAAGACCTGAGTTTAAATGTGCCCTCAAACACTAAGTAGCTGTGTGTGAGCCTGGGCAAGTCATTTAATCCTCTTTGCTCAGTTCCTCATCTGTGAAATGAGCTAGAGAAGAAAACGGCAAACCGCTCCAGTATGGTGGCCATGAAAACCCCAAATGGGTTTGCAAAGAGTTGGATGCGACTCCGACAACTAAACAGCTGGAGCATCATTTAGAGCCAAATCATCATAAAAATAGCAGCTCACATTTCCACAGCATTTTCAGTTTGTTTATTGGTTTGTTTATGCCGGTCTTCATCTGTGATTTCTGGGACTCCTTATATGGAAACTCCCTCCACCAATATTGACCAGCAACTGGTTTGCAACTGAATAGTCTTACCCAAATGAATTTTGTTATTATTTAATCAAGTTCGGCGAAGTATCCCCTTGGTAATTGAATTGGTAAGGCGTTAGAAGTATAAATTAATTTGGGTCAAATAATCATTTTTATTATATTGGCACAGTCAAGCCATAAGCACTGAATATTCCTCTCCCTATTTTAAGTCATCCTTTATTTCTTTAAGGAGTGCTTTGTCATTTATGTGCTTTGGGAGGTCAACCCCCCTCCAAATCTTTTGTACATTTTGTAGTTATTTGGAATGGGATTTCCCTTTCTATTCTTGCTTTTTCGGTATCTATAGACATGATTATGTGCCTTTTAGACATTTGGTTTTAATATGATTACTTATGTCGACTGTTTTCCTAATAGCGAACTTTTCTTTCATCTCTGATACAAATCCCACTTTGTCACAATAAATGATTTCTTGGGGAAAATTCCCATTGTCCATTTGATAGTATTTTGTTTAAAAATTTTATGTCAATGCTCATTAATTATATTGGCCTAGAGTTTTATCTTTCCCCAGTTTAGCTATTTGGCTTGTATTTGTCTAATAAAAGGACTCTAGTAGGATGCATTTTTTCCCCTCAAATTTTTAACCCCTTACCTTCTGCCTTAGAATCAATACTACATATTGGTTCTAGGGCAGAAGAGTGGTAAGGGCTAGGCAATAGGGGTTAAGTGACTTGTCCAGGGTCACACAGTTTTTCCTCAATTTTTGAGAATAATTTGGAAATTTTACTTTCCAATTGTACTTTAAAAGTTTGATAGAGGGCCTCTCTGACTCTCCTAGGACCAGGAGGTTTTTTTTCCCTTTGATAGCTCCTTTACAGCTAGATCTATTTCCTTTTCTGAGAATGGCTTAAGATCTTTATTTGGTTTTTTTTCTACATTTATCTCAAATGATAAGTGGAGTATATATTTTTAAAGTCTTTATTTCTTTTGTATCCTCAGTTTTGTTAGCATATAACTGTACAGAAAGATGTTCTGATTATTTTAATTTCTTCAGGTTTTGCTGTGATTTCACCTTATTTGCTATCTTATTGATTTGGGGAGTGATTTGCTCTCTTCTTTTTAATCAGATCAGTTAAGCATTTATCAATTGCATTAATGTTTTCAAAGAAATGGTCTTTTATTGATCATTTCTATGGATGTTTGGTTTTCAATTTATTTATTTCATTTCTAATTTTTAATATTTCCCCTTTTTGCTTTTTTTGGTTTGTTTCTATGTTGTTTTTCTAATTTTTAAGTGCACATTCAATTCATTACTCCTCTCTTTACTATTTTGTTAATGAATGCTTGAAATGAAATGGCTTTTACCTTGAGGACTGCTTTATCCATATACTAGAAATAGTATGTTGGGGACTTCTAGGTGGTTCAGTGGGGTAACTGCATGTAATAGAATTTGTCATCATACAGTAAGAAATGATGTATAAGGAGAATTCAGAGGGGGCAGCTGGATGGCTCAGTAGATTGTGAGCCAGGCCTATAGACAGGAGGTCCTAGGTTCAAATCTGACCTCAGACACTTCCTAGCTGTGTCTGGACAAGTCACTTAACCCCCATTGCCTACCCTTACCACTCTTCTGTCTTAGAAGCAATACATAGTATTGATACTAAGAAGGAAGGTAAGGGTTTTTTAAATGATATGCTATTTCATCATTATCATTTTCTTTCACATAGTTATTGTTTCTGCGGTTTATTCTTTGACCCCTGCATTTTTGAGGATTTCACTGGTATGCCTTCTCTTTTGGGTCTGTCTCCTTTGTTTGTGATCCCTGAACTAATTTCTTTTTTTTATTATATTATAGTACATAAAGGATGTATCGATTATTTCTGCCTTTTTAAAAATGTTTGCAATATCTCTGTGCTCTAAGGCATAGTCAGTTCCATGTGGTACTGATAAATATGCAACATTCTTTCACTCTCCCATTTGGAAGGTACCATAAGTCTTTAACTCTAGTTTCTCCAGTTTTGCTCAGTTTCATATTTTCCCTTTTGTTTACCTTTCAGTTCTATTTGTCCAAAACTAAGAGGGATATCAAAGTGTCCTGTCACTATTGTGGGTTATTGTTTATGTCTTTTTGTAGCTTAGATAATGTTGCCATGAATTTGGATGTGAAGGTTTTCAGAAGTTTACTATTGATACTAGAACACTTTATTTCATTCCTCACTACATTTCTAGGGGACATGGAATAGCCTTATGTTATTCTGATTTCCTTTCTTTTATATGTGAAAGCCTTGCTCCTGATGGCATGTAGAACTTGTTATTTCTGAATTATTAGCTACTTTTATGTCTCAGAGTTTGCAGCCTTGTTTTTCTTCTTTTTCTGGAGGTAATCTATGAATTCTTTCAATTGTTATTGCATTTTCTATGTTGAGAATTACTGAGCAATTCTCTTTTATTATGGTGTTAAGGATTTTTGTCCTGTTGTATTCTTTTGGGAGATCTATGACCCTTAGATTATTTCTATATAACCTGTCTTTGAGATCAGTATATTTTGCTTGCATAGCGAGAGTATTTTCTTTCCATTTTTTCCGGGTTTTGCTTCTTTTCTTCTAGATCAGTGATTCCCAAAGTGGGCGCCACCGCCCCCTGGTGGGTGCTGCAGCAATCCAGGGTGGGGCGGTGATGGCCACAGTTGCATGTGGGGGCGGTGAATAACTGTAAGGGGGCTGTGATAGTATGTGACAGGGGGTGCTAAGTAATTTTTTTTCTGGAAAGGGGGTGGTAGGCCAAAAAAGTTTGGGAACCACTGTTCTAGATGATCCTTTACTTGTTGCATTTGTGGTGTATTTGCATGCCCAATCTATTATCCTCTATATAGCTCCATTTGGGGTATTATTTGTGTTTGTATTCCCAATCTATTGTTCTCTCTTTTGCTTCTTTGGTGAGGCTTGCTATGGCAGAATCTAGATTTTTTTTTCCATTTTGCCTATTATTTTTACTATACAGACCACAAATTTGATTCTCATAATCCTCATTTCTCTTTTGAATCCCCAGGGACAGTGTGTCGTGGTTCTGCATTCTCCTCAAATTCCACAGGGTCCTCTTGTCTTGTCAAATGTTGGATCATTTTCCTTTGTTCTGTAATATTTATTCATAAATGCCTAACTCTAGATCTGGAGGTCACATTTCCTTTTGTTGTTACTCCTTTTCCTGTTGACTTGTGTGCTTATAGTGCAAGGTCTTTGAGTTTGTGCCCTCCTGAAGTCTTGGGCAATTTTAGTCTTCCCCTCAACCTTATTTTCCCCTATCACTCACTTTCTGACCTCATCCTCTCTGATGGTGGTTTCTTTTTTTTTTTAACCCTCACCTTCCCTCTTAGACTCAATACTATGTATTGGTTATAAGGCAGGAGAATGGTAAGGGCTAGGCAACGGGGGTGAAGTGACTTGCCCAGGGTCACACAGCTGGGAATTGTCTGAGGCCAGATTCGAACGCAGGACCTCCCATCTCTAGGCCTGGCTCTCCATCCACTGAGCCGCCAAGCTGCCCCCACTGATGGTAGTTTCTTTGGGAGTTAGATCTCAAAGCGTCTCAGCCTCCTCTCATGCTGGGAAATTCATAGTTCACCAGTCCAAGTTTCCTCCCAAGGGACTTTTGGATGGTTAGTACTAGTCCTGGCTGAATGCTGTACTTTTTCCCTTAGCTTTAGTGGAACACTGCAAACCCCTCCCCGGACCCTCAATACACACAGAGTAGTCCTGTCCTGCCCTACTCCCTCTGTTCCTTACGAGTAAAGTATTGGTAGTATGGTTTGGAGCTTTGCAGTGTTGGTGCTACAGGGTTGGTGCCCCAGGCAGGCTTTTGCTCCTGAGGGATTACACTGCCTAGCTCTCTGTCCCCATCAGGGCAAACTTCTCCAGCCCCGAGCTGAGGGCTGCAGAGCAGTGGAAAGAGGGATGGGAAAACTGTCATACAGGGGTGGGTGACAATGTAAGGGTTAGTGTGGCCTTGCTGCTGGTGGCATGGAAAGTGGAGAAAGATGCTAAACCTCCTTTTGGAGGTTTAGAACCGTGGAGCCAGGTGATATTGCTTTATCTTTGGTACATAATTTCTATTTTGAAGAGGTCTGAGAGGTTCTGGAAATTGGTGAAAATGTCTAGTTCTCTATCTTGTTGTTCATGTGCCCCAAAATTCTGCATCTGAATAGACATGGAAATTTCCCTGGAGCACTGAGAAATGGTTAAGTGACTGACCTAGGGCCACACGGCTAGTATATGTCCTAGGTAAACCTGAAGCCAGGTCATCCTGACTCCAAGGCTGCCTCTCTAACGACATGACCTCTCTACTTTAAGGTCTGGAAAGCACTTGCCATATATATGATGATCCCAGGTTTGCAGAAAAGGAAATCGAAACTGAAAGAGATTAAGTGACTGGCCCAGGGTCATACCACTGGAAAATAGTAGTCAGAACTAGAACCAAGGCGTCCTCCTTTTAAGTCTTGGACCTTTTTTTGCTACCCACCACACTGTCTCTCCTAGCTATACATATAATGATCGCACCTCTACAAAAGTACCGCTTTATTGTAATCTTACCTAATATTTATATAGCACTTTAAGATTTGTGAAGAATTTTACATGGCATCTCATTTAGTCCTCATAGAACAACCCTATGAAGTAGGTGATTGAGTTATTCACATTTTACAGAGAGGTTAAGTGACTTGTCCAGGGTCACGCAGAAGGTTATGAACTCGGGCATACTCGACCCCAAGTCCAGCACCCCACTGTGTCCACTATGTCACCTGTGGACTCTTTGGCTCAATATGTCTTCACACTTAGATTTTCCTTCTATTGAGGCATAAGGAAGTGATGTCGAATGGACCCTAGATGCAAAGTAAATTTGCTTGCAGATTGGAACAACATCCATCCTTTGGGTCTACGCAGTTACACGGACAGACACCATTAGGGTTAGAACCAATACAGCCCTGCCAACACTGTGGACACCACCAAGAGAAGCTAAGTATTGCCTTACAGCAGCCTAGAATCGTGGCCTAACATTCAGGAGACTGGGGTTCGAATCAAGTTTAACAACCAAGACTCTCTTGGAAAAAAATGCACCCAGGCTACACTTTTAAGTTTAATCTGCATTCTGAGCATGTTCTCCATCACTTTCTTATCTAGCCGATCAACGAAACAATAAATCAAGCCCTGGTTTGTAGCATTTACTGATCTCCAGGTATAAATTCTCCCAAAGAAAATTTAACAACTGACTCTCAAGATTCACAACTTGGGTTGAGCTGGCTCTGACACAGCCCTGGTTCTAGTGTTGGCTCTGCTATTCTATTCATGAGCTGGGCAGCCGTGGGAAAGTTGCTGCCTCTCTCTGAGCTTGTTTCTACCCCTGTAAAGTGCAGAGAACAAGGTGGATATGAAGCTCTCTAAAGTTTTTCTTAGCTTAAGCATTCCCTAGTTTTCAGGTAAATCTTTTGGGGATAGTGAGAGATCTCCAGGCTCAGGATGCCCTGTGCTGCTGTATCCCTGGAGAACAACCAAGCATCCTAAAAACGGTGACCATGTGGAGCAGCTGCGGGCTCACAAGCCCTAGGTTTGAATCCTGGCTCTGGCACTTCTTAGCTACACATTTCTGGCCAGTGTTTGCCCCACCTCGGGCTTCTGTTGCCTTCTCTGTAAACTGAGAAGTTTGGGCTATGCTTCTATTCAGCTCCAAGTCCTTTGACCAGTCTAAGAACCTGAAGGGACCATTTGAGTACGACTGGTCAGAATTTCCTTTTTCCTCCTTCCTCCAGATTTCTCTTCTTCCCCCTTCCTAGAGTACATCATCTTTCCTTTGACATGGATGAGAGACAGAGACAAAGAGGAAAACAGAAACAGAGAGGGGGGGGAGGAGAGACT
>NC_058136.1:36773753-36791511 GCF_016433145.1 Gracilinanus agilis | reverse complement strand
TATATATATATAAAGTATTTATAGCAGTTTTTTGGGGGACAAAGAATTAGAAATTGAGGGGATGCCCTTTAACTGGCGAATGACTGAATAAGTTTTGGCGTATGATTGTGATGAAGTGTTACTTTGTTATAAGAAATGACCAGTAGGATGCTTTCAGAAAAATCTAGGAAATATTACATGAATTGATGCAAAGTGAATTGAGGAGAACCAGAACATTGTGCACAATAAAAGTAATATCATAACAAAGACCAGCGGTGAAAGACTTGGCTACTCTGATCAAGACAAGGAACCAAGACAATTCCAAAGGACTCATGATGAAAAATGCTATCTACTTCCAGAGAGAAAACTTACTGAACTGTGAGGAAAGATTGAAGCATAATTTTTTCACTTTGTTTTTATTGGTTGTGTGTATGTTTTTCTTTGCAACATGACTAATATAAGATATTTTACATGACTTCATGTGTTTGACATCATGTTACTTGCCTTCTCAAATTGTGGAGGAAGGGCAGGAGGGAGATAGAGAATTCAAAATTCAAAATTTTTAAAAAATGATTATTAAAAACACAACTGGGAAAGATTTGGCAAAATACATTTAAAATATTTTTTAAAAAGGATGAGAAGAGTGTAGGCATGATAGAGGAACTACCCATTCTTCTGATCTTTCATTTCCTCTCCCATATGGTCAGTCCTTCCTACCTGACTTGTCAACTGCGATAAGAGTTGAAGGACACCATGTTGTACACTTGGATCTCAGTGACCAGGCCCTCTTTGCCAGGAGTCAGATCAATAGGATCATAGGTGCTTGAGCTACCTCACATAGCCAAAGTTGGGAGGGGTCACTTTCGCCCCGCCCCCCCACCAGCCTCACTCTAGGAATTCAGAGCTATATGATGACAAGGAGCTGCTGGCACCCAGAGTCATATAGAGCTGATACCTCCCAAGGTGGTTTTCCCTTCATGTCTTCCCCTACTCATACCCAGCAGCTGCAGCTGCATCTATCACAGACCCATCAAAATTGCCTCTCCAGTCTCACTATCCATTCCTCACTCACTGATGTGGAACACTCTGGCATGTGACATTGTAGCAGCCAATTTCTCTCTGTCTTATGTTAAATAAATATCAAAGTTCTTTTGTGCTAGAAAATCACAGGACTTAACCTGGAAATGGCCTTAGAGTACATCTAATCCTATCTTTCATTTTAAAGATAAGGAACTAGAGACTCATATAAAATGACTTGCCCAAGGTGACCCCTAATCATGTGTCTTTATTGTACTACCATGTATCTTTTTAAGTGGAACCCAATTCCAGGCCCTATTTTGCTACGTGCTCCCATCCTTCACACTTTGATAGACAAGAGGCTTTTCTACTTGCATTGCTGCTTCTCCAAATCTCTCCTCTAGCCATGTGGGGAGAGGAGGGATCCCCCAACTCAGCAGCCTTACCCGTCCGTGCCAAATGGTAAAACCCTAGGGAAATATGGGTGAGTCAGAAAGGTAGATTCTGAGAAGGTAACTTGGGCTGGTTGGGTAGCTTGAGTCATTTCTGGGACTGAGGACATAATACGCAGAGCCGTCCTAAACTGGGCTGGGAGTGTCTCTAAGGGAAGTAGCTCTCCCCACTGCTCCCGTCATACACACCATGAAGGGATCCAAATGGACAATGAAGACTACTGCTCAGGGACATTTGTATTCATCACCTCGATGCTTGGCACACTGTCTGGCACGCAGTAGATGCTGTTTGTTCATTAGTTGCCTTGGATTAGGCACCTTCTGAAGGGAGGGAACTATTTGTCTGAGGACGGTAGGTCTTGCCACTCAATGCAAGAAAGTCCTCGACCTTCCTCTCTAGCTAAGAACTATCGGGCTGAGAAAGGACAGAGAACCAGAAACATAATCCAGGCAGAATCACGTGGGACCGGACATTTCCTACAGGGAGAAATCATCGTGTCTAAGGACTTCAAGTAGCTATGTCTCAGGGAAGTCCTGGGGATCGGCTTCCAAAGGTACCTCAGCTTCTTGTTTTGGTTGGTCAGGGGCCAGAAGCCTGCAATGTCTGCTCAGCAGCCAAATGGCTTCCTAGTCATCCAGGCCACGCAAAGCCACCACTTGGTCCCAGTAGAGGCAGAATCTCATATGCTGTCACAAGAGCTGTCCAACCTCAGGAGGTATGCTAGAAGAGACCTAGCATAAGCCTTGCCTACTCCATGAAACCTTCCTAGGCCTTTCTAGTCCACAGAACTTTTCACTCATTAGGCACTTTGGGCAAGCTGCCTTGAGGTAAGTCATATCAATGATGTCTATCTCAAATGTGGGTGGCCTACCGACTTAGAAAACCACATATGACCATTACCTAAGTTCTACTGTATTTTTATTCTTTTGTTAAATAGTTCCCAATTATATTTTATTCTGGTTCTGGAGTGTATATTGTCATCGTATACAGGAATGATAGGATATCACAGACTCGAAGACCTGGAAGGAACCCCCGGAGAGAGCCCCCTTCAATTTACATCAAAGATATCAAGATACAGAGAGGGAAAGTGATTTCCTTTTCAACCAGTCTAGGAATTGTTATTAAGTACTTATGTCCCTGCTGTCACACAGATTAGTGAACATCTCTGGACTCCACTACTTACAAGGCCCACTCTTTGCACACAGTATTTGGTGAATAAATGAAAGCAGTCAAGTCGAGCTCTGCGCCAAGGCCTTCTGCCTCCATTTCCGGGGCTGTGCCCAGTACCAGGTAAGCCCCTTCTTTGGACTTTGGCCTCCCAAACTGTAAAACAGGGATAGGAAGTTCAACCCATTGGGAACGTAGGGTTGTTTCGAAGATCTAATGAAAGAACATCAGGTGTTTTAGAAATCACTAAGATCTACAAAAATGGCGGCTCTGATTGCGATGTAATGGAGAGAGGACCCGTCTTGGAGTCAGGGAGGCTGGGTGGTCTTGGGCAAATGGCTTAGCCTCCCAGGATCCCAGGAAGCTCCGTAAGGCTAGAAGTTAAAGCCAAGCTATGTCAGGGGAGGGAGTTCCCTCCCTACACTGATGAAACCCAGGTGGACCACAAAAAAAATGGATCTGAAAGTAATGCCTGGTATTGTGACAGATTTCTCTCCCGGACTAGATTATGGCTTCCTTGAGGAGGTGGACCTTGCCTTAAGAGGGCTCCCACGGCATCTAAGGAGGCTGGCTAGATATTGAGGATTCAACAGATACTTGTTGTGGTTAACCAGTTTACATGAAGTCTAAACTCCTGACCTTAGCATCATCATCAGTGCTGCGCTCTAACCCACTGAGCTAAACAGAAGGAACAGTCAGCATATAGAAACAACTGGGGCCAAGACAAATGATAACCCATGCAAATGGCGGCCCTCCAAGTTTTGCATTTCAGCCCCCAATCTTGTGGTTAGACGCTACTGAGCCAGAGATTGAAAACAGAGCTTTGAGTGGGTGTCTCCAATTACAGCTTCCAATTCAATTTAATAAATATTTATTAAGCCCCTACTGTGTGCCATGGCACCGTGCTTGGTGCTAGAAGAACAAAGACTAGAGACGGCAAAACCTCTCCCTGACTTAAAGGAGCTTATGTTTTGACAGTGAAGTAAGAAGCAAAGATAGATAGAGCACAAGGGCTTTTGGAGTCCAGAGCTCTGGGTGTGAGTCTCGCCATGACCATTTATTAGCTGTCTGACCTTGGTCAAGTCCCCTTCCCTGTCTGGGTCTCAGAGTTTGCCAACGTAAAATGAAGAGTTTGTGCTATGTGATTGCTGAGGTCCCTTCCGGCTCTGATCTGCTATGATTGGCCAAGATGATTACTTTGGAATCTAGAGTCTGGCTTGGGGTCAGCACCGTGGACAGTAATGCAGTTCCTGTCCTTCCTTTGCCAGGAAAGGGATTGAAGCAATCATAACAACTCACACTTACTTCTCTAGTATTAAGTTTGGGAGCAACATCTCAGTGAAGAAGACAATATAAGCATTATCGTTAGGGCCACCATTTTACAAATATGGTTAACTGAGGCTCAGAGAGCTTAAAAAACTTGCCAGAGTCACACATTTGCTGGTAAACATTTAGCAAACAGCTCTAGGGGGGATGGGGGTGGGGCAATACATGTGGGCCCCACTTCAAAGCATCATCTAGATTATTGACATTATTTTCATCATGAAACTCCAAACCAAGCCCTCATTCATAACATGGGCCTACTTCTGAAGGGGAAGTGCTCCTGCTGAAAATTTAACAATCAGCTCCTGGCAGCCTTGGAGCTCTCTTTGGGGCCCTGCATGACTCCTATCCTGCTTTCAGCCTCAGAAAGTGCCTATCAGCAGACTGCTGAGCACCCCTGCAATGGCCTGACCACCTCAGGGCAGCTGCTTGCACCTGAGCCCAGCTCAGCCAGGGAGGGAGTCACCCACACTTAATCAGCAGCCAACCCTCAACTAGCAACTGCCTCTTTTCAAAGCCTGGGCCCCCAGGAGGTGTTTTTGGCTACAGATAACGTTTGATGGTCTGATTAATCAGGAAGCAATTTGCACCTGCTCAGAGAAAATGGCTCCCCAAACCACATACAGACTAACTTTTCATTGATTCGCACTAACATCCCAGAAATGTCCAGTCCCCTCTGAAGATCTGCAAAATCCTCATCTAACCACAAGGGCCTGAGCCAACTTCCTTGAGGACGGTTATTCTACTTATCTAAATCTTGCCTGCTTTCGGGGCCAGCTTCCCCAGCCTCCTCCCTCCACCCCAGACAGCACCAACATCCTAACTTTGCTCTCCTCCTCACTGACTCTGCCCTCTCTCCCACTCCTTACTTTCCGTCACTTGCACAAATGCTGGCTGCCACCACCAAGGACCAGTCCCTGGACTACAGTTAAGAATCAGCCTCATAAGTGGTTCTCCTGTCTCCAGAGGTTCCTTTCTTTAACCTCTAACACATTTCCCAGCGTCATCTTCCTCGAGTGCCTCTCTGATTATGTCATTGGTCTGTTGAAAAACCTTCAGTGTTCTCTATTTTCCCCTAAATAAATCTTCTGGGGTGACACTCAAGATCCTCCACAAACTGACCCCCCTCTTCTTTTCAGTCTTATCTCATACTGTTCCCCTTAAACTGTCTCTTCTCAACCTGTTCTCTTCCACCCTGTTTCCTGGAGAAGCATTAAACTGATATTTAGGTAGATGGGACAACTGTGAGCCTTCAGGAGGCAGCAGGGTCTGCAGTCAGAGGACGTGGCTTTAACATGACACCACTGCCTATGGAACCTGAACCCTGCTGGGCCTCAGTTTCTTCCTCTACAAAATTAGAGGTTTGGACTAGATCGCCTCTAAGGTCCTTTTCGTCTCTGGATTTCTGACCCCCAAAAGGCTATTATCATAGTCACAATTACTTTGGTCCCTCCAGTCCTCCCATTTCCATCTACTGAAGCCTCTCCCCCTTCCTTCGAGGTCTAGCTCAGGGGATACCTCCTTTAAGAAGGCCTCCCCTGCCCCCATCAGGTAAAAGTGATCATTCCCTTCTCATATTTCTTGGAGCACTTTAGTTCTCTCCTTAATACTTATTGTGGAGATCGAAGGATCTCTTTTCTTTCTCCCCACTCCCAGCTTAAGAGTAGCCTTTGTGTTTCTGTCTGTCTATATCCTGCACATCCCCAGCCCTGACACCAGAGCCTCACTTCCATCAGGGCTTATGTTCACATTTGTTGAATGAATTGGATTGCTCCCATTCTCCTGTCAAAGTCCTTCCATCTTTCTTTCTCTTTTCCTTTTGTCTTCTTAGTGCATGGCTGATTCCTTTACCCCATGTGGGAGTCCTGCCTCCCCAACTAGGCCATCTCCCCACCTCCACCATTCCAGCAGCTAGCCTAAGGACAATCATAGGAGGCCCCCCCCTCCGGCGAGTCTTCCTTCTCTTGATGGCTCTGGTCTTTCCCTTCCCCCCTTCACTGTGTTCTCCCCCTTTGCTGAACTGAGCCAGACTTCAGGGGCCAAGGGGCCCAACATATCATTGTTCTCTGGTAGTTTCCTCTGTGTGTCTCTTTTCCCACCAGCCTGTGAACTCTTAGAGTGAATAACGCCCAGGTCTTTGCCTTCTTCTATAGCCCCGGCACCCAGTGCTGAGAATAAGACAGCATTTAGGAAATACTTCCTCTTCCCTTCTTTTTCTATGAACAGCCCTGCCATTTCTGTATGGACTTGTGACTTCTCCCTTCTGCCTTCCGTTTCTATATTTTCCCCATGAGGCAATTGTATTTTGTAAAGTTTAAAGCCCTAGGAAAGTGGGTCATTACATCATCACTATTATTTTTAACAATTAATTGTAACTACTGATTAATTAAAAGAAACCCAAATGAGCACGTAGGCCAATAGAGAGAGAGAGAGAGAGGCAGAATCCTGGTCAATGTCAAAAGTAAGTCAAGTCATTACGCCTCTTCTGAGCTTCTATTTCCCAATTTCTCAAATGAAAGGGTCAGCCCAGTTGCCTTTCAAGTGGCCTCTCGTGGCCCCATGATCTGTGGGAGCTTGAGGATTCAATCATCGGCTCTTGGATGCTCTAAAATCAACTAGAGCTTATCTGAGGAAGCTGAGGCCGAGCAAGTTCTAGAATGGGAGTTAACGAAAAGCTGAGAGCTCCGTCTGTAATGGGCATACGTGTATTGCTGGATACAGAAGGATAATGGGAAGGGCATGGGCTTGGGAATTAGACCGAGTTTGGATTCTAATTCTCACATACTTCTTCACTGTGGAGCCCCAGTCTAGAGGTTTCTTCTCCTGGAGGCTTGCTTTCTTACTCTGTCAAATGGGAATAAGGACCCTGACACTACCAACTCACAGGGCTAGTTCGAGGAAAGAGAGGCCATGTTGAAGTGAAACAGAAGTGGAGGCATTACTGCAGACCGGGGCCAAAAGACCACCCATTTGAGTCCCTGGTAGCTTTGGCCTCCTGGAGAAGATCCAGACACAATGGGCTACTATGGATACTTTGTGGATGTGTGCGCACACACATACATTTACTCAAAGCATCACAATTTGAAAGAGAACTTCTTGGGCACAGAAGAGAGTTTCTACATCCCAGAAGTCTGCTGAGGCTTTGATGATCTTCTAAAACAAACCCGAGTTCTTTAGGAGCAGAGAGGCCCGGGGTGACCATCTTTTCCAAATATCCACTTTTCAGACCTTAGGAAGGCAAAATGATGGAGTGGGTGGGCATCAACTCAACCCTAAGACCAAGTAAAGGCTTTCATTCTTGATTAGGATGAAATCTTGGCAATGTTCTCACCAAAAAGCCACGGGCTCCAGACCGGATTCTATGGCTTACTACGGATACGACCAGAAGGAAGCCACCTGGCTCCATCTCAGCCTCAGTTTCCTCATCCATCCTTACACTATCTGCCCGCAAGGGTTGCTGAGAGAAAAGTTATTTGTAAATAATAAATCATTAGAGAAATGAACATAGACATAGAGTGGGAAAGGGTCTCTCTCCTACCCCTCTCATTTACAGAGGAAGAAATTAAGACCCAAGACAGCTAAATGATTCAGCCAATGGCTCTGAGGGAGGATTCGAACCTAGATCCTCGGGCCTCAGAGCCCTTTTCTCTGTACCTGATTGGTACACACTGATAAATAATGGGACTATTCTAGGCTTAAAAATAAGACTGATTTCACCTCCAGATTTCTACAAGTCTGTGGTTAAGAGCCCATTGCTTGCTGGCACAGCCCCTGAGGCTTTCCTCAGCAGCTCCAACTGCAAGCCACCAGGGGTCAGAGCTGGGCCAAGCCTGGCAGTGCCTGGGGAGAGTTGTTTGGGAGCTCTGCAGGATTCAGAGATCATAGAGTCCCACTGCTCATTTTTTCAGAGGAGACTCCTGAGGCCCAAGGAGGGAAAGTGATCTGCTCAAGGCCACCTAACTTAGCAAGGAAACTCCCTTCTTCTTCCCCTCAGTCCAAAGCTCTGCCCAGGGTTGCCTCCCAAGTAGGAGGACACTCCAGAGGGCTTAGCACAGACTCACGGGCATTCTGGGGTGGAGATACTGGGTCCAAGAAAATGTGCTCTCACTGGCAATTAAGTCCATGTTGGTATTCATGGTATTTGGTCTCTCCGTGGCACCATAATGGGCGGCCCTGCTGATGCTCCAAGCGCCACAGCTAGAACCTCCTTCCTTTGGATTAAGCGCTACCCTCACCCGGGCACCCTCTTTTCAAAGGCCAACGCCCCTGACACAGTTAAATGGCTGACCAGTCGGTGAGGCTGAATATGTGGGCTTACTTTGGTAGACTGTCTCTTGGAACAGGAAAGAGGTAGATGGCCCAGAAAGCCGGCTCTCTCTGCCCTCTCCTCCTCTTCACCGGCTGTGGAAGTGGCAGCATTTCCCAATATTCCCAGTCTGGAGGAGAGAACCTCGCCCCGTTCTCTCCTTCATCCCCACTTTCTAGGAGGAGAAGGAAAGGGCCTTTTAGGGGAGGGCTGCGACACACAGTTGGCAAGTAGATAGAGCCAAGAGCCCAATTTTCCCTTCATTTATGACCAGTGAAGTCCTGCCAATGGACTCTGGTGTCTAGCTGCTTGTGCATGATCCCAGCAGAAGTCCTGACTTGTTCCTGTGGGCCGGAAGTGAACCCTGTGCCTGGTTAGAGGCAGCCTGAATTGGGTCAAAGAGCCCTAGGTGTGGCACCCAAAGAGCTGGGCTGGGAGCCCTTCTCTTCCACTTCCTACCTGAGTAACCAGGGCTGGCCATCCCTTTCTCTCTTTCGGCCTCTGAGGATCCTTCTAGGTCTACACCGATGACAAATTTGGGCAAATCCTATATGGCTGGACTATTTTTGGAGGGGGGCGATGTATATGACAAATTAAAAGTGTTTAGTTTTACAACTGATTATAAAAACCCTGTGCCTTCTGTCATGGTACCAGTTCTAAAAAAGAAGAGTAGAAAGGGCTAAGCCATGGGGGTGAAGTGACTTGCCCAGAGTCACACAGTTAGGAAGTATCTGTGGCCACATTTGAACCCGGGACCTCCCGACTTCAGGCCTGGCACTCTATGCACTGTGCTACCTAGCTGCCCCTTTACACCTGATCTAAACTGCTTGCTAACACCTTCTACTCTAAGAAGTTGTACGTCCAGGTTTAACGTTGAGCTTTCCTTGCAGCTAGCTAGAAGGAACGGTAGAGATTATTTCATCGGATCTCATTTTACAAAAAAGGACGTTTAGGCTCCATGAAGGGAACCGTCTTTCGTTACCCAGAGGCTCACACGGCAAGAGTGGCAGGGCCAGGTCGACCTGAGTCTACACCCAGGGCTAGCTCCCGCCTGACTCACCTGACTCTTGTTCTGACTTCAGAATCGATGGGACGGAAAAATTAAAAAAAGGTTCCCGCTTTGAGAAAGCTGGTTTTGTGGCCGAGTACCAAATGAACTCACTCAGATTTGGGGCCGCCCAGTCATTTCCATGCTCAGTTACTGGGAAACTCATTTTTACTGAGTTGGGTCCAGATGTGGCGGCGGGGTGGGGTGGGGGTTAGATCTCTCAGTTGAAAGGCAAGTGCCTCGGTCCCCCCACTGCCCCAGGCTTACAAACCAGATCTCAGAACTTCTGGATTCCTTTCCTTAGGGGTGGCCGAGAGCTGTTGTTTCATTTGAAAAATGAGAGGTGACTTTAGAAAATGTTTGTCTGTGGTCAGGAAGCTGACTTTCACAGAGGACGGGCCCAGCGGGCCCAAAAAAGCCTAGCGTCCTCTAAGGAAGGTCTCCTGGATCTCTGCAGACCTCAGGCCTGATCATCACTCCTATTTCCCTGACTTTCAGACTAACTAAGAGATTTCCCGGAAATAGCCCTGGGAGCAAAAGAGCACCAGCTTCTCATCCCTGTCTCCTTTTACAGAGGAGGACACTGAGGCTCTGAGAGGAAGTGATCTACAAAGAAAGCAAGGGGCTGCCTCCTAGGGGCCCTCTGGCTCCCACTAATTCAGGTCCCCAGGGACCATTTTCTCTCCTCCTCCAATCCTGAAGCATCTGGCACCAAGCAAGAGTGAACAGGCGTTCGGAAACAACTCTTTTCACCCAAATGGTCAGATCTTGGACACTGCCATCTTTACTAGACAAAATCCAAAGCACACGATGGAAGAATACTGAGCCAGAGGGCAGAAAAGTGGGCTTCCTCGCCTTTCACACCCTGCAGGATGGTTGACAAGTCACTTCCCCTTTCTGACCCTCAGGTTCCTCATCTGAAAAGTAACTCGATTTTACAAACAAGATAAAATTGGACTAGATTGAAGGTTCTTAACTTGGAGTCTGTAAACTTGTTTTTAGAATATCTTGATAACTCGATTTGCAGATACCAACTTCCTGGGGTGATTTACAGATTTCCCTTAAAGCATTTAAGAAGATGATGTAGAGAAGGGGTCCCTAGGCTTCTCCAAACTGCCATTGCACAAAAAAAGTTGAGCAGTCCCTCTACATCCCATGTTTCTACCTTGCCCACTGGAAAACCATGCTCTGCTACAGACTCATTTTATTCTGTGCCATTGGACTAAATTCAAGCCGAGCATCCCATGGGCCAAGAGCTATTGTTGTGACCTCTCCAAGGTGGCCAGAGAAATCCTGGGAGAAACTGAGCCTTGAATGCCGTCTTCTGCCTGGATGCCATGCTGCTTGGCACGAGCCATCTATGCTACATGAATTGGGCAACTTTCCCAGGTGAGCCCGAAAGGGAACTCCCTGGGGCCGGGAAGGTGGAGCCGTGCTCCACTTGTCTGGACTGGAAATCGTTCCTTGTGTGTATTCCCCAGCCTGTTGCAAAGCCTGTCACCATAAATACTTGCTACATCTCTAGCATCATCTCTTGCCATCAATTTCCCAGCTTCCCTTTTTATTACTAACAACTGCACTAGGTTCCCTTTCCCAAGAAGCTGAAACACCCAGGTGAACGGAGGTGGAGATTACGCCTGGTGGGGGCCCAGAGGATGAAAACTCAATGGGATTTTTACGTTCCAAAGCCCCAGGACTGGATAGTTGCTCCCAGAGGAAACAACAAAATCTGTTCTTGTTCTTTCCTAACTGGTCATGGCTCTGAGAGCCTGGGCACAGCCCATCCTCAGCAGGAACCTCTTTTTGACTCATCTAGTAAAGCTCCTGGCTGAGGCCCAAAGAGGTGCTACCATTCAAGGATACAGAGAGCCCTAGCAGTGCCACAGAGAACCAGAGAACCTTCAGAAACACCAGAGAGCCAAGCTCTGGAGCTTGCTGGCCCTTCAGCGTCCCCTAGGAGCAGCTGAAGACAGAAAGGCTCCCTACCTGCAAAGACAGGACATCGGAATAGAGATGACTAGAGATCACAGACTGTCCTGGGGTGGGTGGCAGGTCACAACCCCGAGGGATTTTCCTTTCTAATACCAAGTGCTTCCCGAACAACTAAGTCCCCGCCTGCTGCCACACCATCCTGACCGGGCTGTAGCTTGACAGGCTCCGACAACATGACAGATTGCATTTCTCTAACTCTCTAACTAACCAGCCCTCGTTTCTCTGTGGCTTGACACAAAGACTTTTGGGAAATGGATTCTGAGCCATTCATCCCTGAATGTGGAAAAAGGGCCTCTGGGGTGGCAAAATCAAGTCTCTTTCCCTCTCTGGGCCTCATTTTCCCTACCTGTCAAATGGGAGGATTGAACTAGATGATCTCTGTCCTTTCTAGCTCAGAATTCTCTGCTCTGAGGTCCTCTCCTCCAGTGCCCAGAGCTGGGCGACATCTGGGCCCCCCCAAATGCCACCGTGACGTCCTCTCCCCTTCCACTCTGAAGCAAGTGGCAAGGAGCAGGCTACCTACTGCTCACTCCTCCTTGGTCTTGGCCAGCTCTCTCTTTGTCTTTGTGTTCTTCGGCTGCTGCTGGGGCTGCTCCCTTAACTCTGGCGGAAGAGCTCCTCTGAGAGTATAACCCTCAGGAATGCTCTCAGGTCCCAGACTTGTTGAGGCCCCTCCTCCTACCGTGACCAGCCTCCATGGCTATGCTGTTGGGTGAGGTCAGGTCCTGGCCAAACCCCACATGGTGACACTTACCCTGAAGCTCACCCTGGACTTGCAGCTTGGTGACATGGCATGAAGTCTGGGGACAGCAGCAGGGCCCTGGCTAGCACAGAATCTTGCTGATCAAATGCAGAGGGCTGTTTGAAGAGGAAGCTACACATGTGTGGTGTCTTACCACAGAACCGAGCTGAAGGTAGGTGCCCTAGATGGTGATGTCATCGACCCCTCTTTCTTTTTATTTTCATTGGTGGAGAAGAATTCAAAAGGCCAATGCTGTGGATTAAAAACATGAAACCATTGCCCCACGCGAGGCTCTCTCGCTTGCTGTCACCTGGCTTCTTCCCCCCACACAGAGCTCTCACGGGAGCCCTTTGGCAGTTTGAGTCCCAACAGGAAGCTGGAGAGCACCTTAAAGATCAACTAGTTCAACCTCCTCCTTTTCGAGGTGGGGAAACTGAGCCTCAGAGGGAAGGACATGACCCAAGGTTCCCCCAGTGGCTAAGCAGCAGAAGCAGGATTATCTATGGCCACAGGGAACAATGACCAGAGATACAAGTCACAGAAGAATCGGAGCTGAAAGGGATCTTAGAGCTCACTGAGTCCTGCCTTCTCATTTTAGAGAAATGGAAACCAGGGGCAGCTGGGTGGCTCAGTGGATTGAGAGCCAGGCCTAGAGACAGAAGGTCCTGGGTTCCAATCTGGTCTCAGACACTTCCTAGCTGTGTGACCTTGGGCAAGTCACTTGACCCCCATTGCCTAGCCTTTGTCACTCTTCTGCCTTGGAGCCAATACCAGTATCAATTCTAAGATTGAAAGTGAGGGTTTAAAAATAAAAAGAAACTGAGGTCCCGAGGAAGAAAGCAACTTGCTCCCAGTTACACAGCTAATGAGCAGTAGAGGTGAGACTTGAACCCAGATTCTCTGACTCCAAATTCCAGCACTCTTTCCCCTATATCTTGTTGCCCTTCCAAGTTGTTTTGGAGCCAAAAGCAAGAAGGATTTAAGAGCACAATCTGAAAATCTGAGGAAATCAGGAGCTCCCCATTGCCTCTAGCCTAAAACACAAACTTGTCTGTCATTTAAAGCCCTTTGCAGTATGGCTCCAACCTGTTCTTCTAGACTAATTTCATATTACTCCCCCGCTACACACATTACATTGCAGCCAAGTTGACTTAGTAGCTAGAGCCCATAAATGACAGTCCATCTCTTGCCTCTGGGACTTTGCCCAGGCTGTGCCCCCATGCCTGGCATCCACTTACTCCTCCCCTCTATCTCTGGGAATGCCTCACACCATTCAAGACTCAGCCTGCCCTTTGTTCTCCACTTCAGTTGACATCATTCTTCCATCTCCCCTTCTCAAATTCTTTGTTTTTATTTGCAATAGTTTTTGTGTTTACTGTATCATGTATTGACTACACAGTTCCTCTTGGGAGAATGTAAGTTCTTGAGGGCAGGGACAGCTCATTTTAGCTTGGGCATGGCCAGAACTGGCTCGGGGTCACCCATCTGCCTGGGCTGCACTTACTAAGTGCTTAAAGCAGTGGTTCCCAAACTTTTTGGCCTCCCGCCCCCTTTCCAGAAAAAATATCACGTAGCCCCCTGGAAATTAATTTAAAAATTTTAATAGCAATTAACAGGAAAGATCAATGCACCTGTGGCCATCACCGCCCTCCCTGGATCGCTGCAACACCCACCAGGGGGCGGTGGCGCCCACTTTGGGAATCGCTGGCTTAAAGGAATGGGAGTTCCATGAGTTTGGGCTCAAGTTCTAAACCATGAAGGCTAGAGGTGTGCAGGAGTGTAGACTTTTCACGCTGGAACGAGGCTTGAGAAAAAGGGAGGCCTCTAGCTTCGAGAAGGGAAGGTGTCGAGGGTGGGGGCATTTAAAGCGGGGAGGACATCTCCATGAGGCTTCTCCTATGGGCACAACTGCCCAGACTTTATGTGTGCCAGTGAGATCAGATGTAACTCCGGAAGACACAGGGAATAGGAGCAGAGTCAAGTCCCAACTAGAGATCATCTCTTCTTCCCATGAACTCTCAGAGTAGTCTGGACTGTTCTAAGCCACGTTTATACTTATACTGTACTCTGAATTTTTCCCCTGTGTCCATGTTCTATATTTTATCCCCTCATAAGCTCCCTGAGGGCAAGGACCACGCCTTTGCACACCTCATCCAGAACTCTGGACATGGCAGATACTTGCAATATTGGCTGACCTGAGTTCAAGTGAAGCCAGTTCTCCAGACTGCTAGTCCTGAGCTCTCACCTGCTCTTCTGACCACTCTCACCGCATCCCACCATAGGCCGTTACTTGCTTGGCTTTCCAGAGAAGAAATGAGAGGATATGGTGAGCTGTGAAAGAGGAACAGAAAACTCTCTTTCTTTGGACAAGACCTCCAGCTAGTGGAGTGTGGCCACCTGCCCCTGGGCAAAGTACCTCATCCACTGGAGACCTCCTTTCTTTGTCTAGAAAATGAGTATGACAGTTCTATCATGGCCTGCCTCCCTCACCGAGCTATTGGGAGGAGAGTGCCGTGCCACCCTGGAAGACCCAAAGAAATAGTGCCGATTGGTTCAAAGGGCTGATTTCTCTCTCCTTGGAACTCCTCCACTGCCGAGTCTTGATGTCTACCTCCTTCACGTACAGAATACACGAGGCCAAACGTAACTATGTGATGGCTTCGTGGACATAGCCCAACCTCTCCTCTTGGACACTCTCTTTTCTCTTGTCACTATGATGCTCGTCTCTCCTGACTGCCTCCTACCTGTCTGACTGGCCGATTCCTTCTTAGTCTCCTCTACTTCATTTTCATCCCGGTCATTAACTGCGGGCATCCTCTAAGGCTCAACCCTGGGCCCTCTCCTCACCTCTTTCTGTATTATGTCACTTGGTGATCTCATCAGTTCCCATGGCTTTAAGTATCATTTCTCAGAAAAGGATTCCCAAATATAAACATCCGGCCCTTGTCTCTCTCCTAGCCTCTAGTCCCACGTGACCCTCATCTCAAACCGGATGTCCCATAGACATCTCAAATGCAACGTATCCCAAACCAGAATTCATTATCTCCCCTGCTCCCACCCCATTCCTGTTCCAGAATTTTCCATTTCTAATTCGGGTCCCATGATCCTTCTTGTCACTAAGGTTCATACAGGACTCTTTGCTCTCCCTCAGCATTTATATGCGATTGCTCCCTCCACAAAACCTTCCACATCTATCCCCTTCTCTTTGCTCATGCACTACCACCCTAGTTCCAGACCCTCATTACTTCTCTCAAAGATGACTATAATGGTCTCCCGATTGATTTTCCTGTGCCTTGTCTACACTTTCTCCAATCCCTCCTCCACTCAGTTGCCAAACCAGTATATAGAAAAGAGTCGCCGGGCCATACGAATTTCCTGGGAAAGTGTTATGAGTAGTTGGTCATCCATCATGGATGGATGGACCAGTGGTATCGCAGGGTGATGTCATAACTCGCAAGTGAATTGGATCAAAGAGGCAGAGTCGCACAAATTTGTCAGCCTCCTTTCTCTCTTCCAGAGTCATCCAAGTCCAGTGGCATGACGAAAGTCAAGATGCCTGGCAATAGCCCAGGATACAGTGGATGACTTTGGCATCTTCGATGTCTGACCAAGCTCTGAATGATCCATAGTGCCCGCTTCAGCCCCCTTCATTGCCAGCAGAAAGAATTGTTCTTGCCTATCCATTCCATTGAGGGGAGTCTTCCCATGATTGGGGCAGACACCCCTGCCACCCCATACCTCACCACCTATGGATTTGAGGCCTGTCAGTTATCCTCAACCTGGTTTAGCCCATCTGTGGAGAAGGTTTTTACCAGGGTGTGGCTGCTGCTCATGCTACAGCTTCTTGGAGCTCTGGTGAGAGTTGAGTGAAAAGCAAACATGCCAAAGGTGGGTGAGAAGCCCTGAAAAGGATTCCACAAGTCCTCACACCAGAGGCCTGTGACAGCAGAGGACACATTAGGGGTTGGTGTGGTACCAGACTGTACAGGATGTGACCCCTTCTTGTCTGGGGCCCCCTCCCAACACATGATACTTGAGTTTTCTCCCTTGCTCTTATTTTTTTCAGCAGCAGCATTTTGAGACGCATTTATTCCCCCAACCTCTTCCTAATAACCTTATTTGTTGTTTTTTTTTTTTCTGGAATCAATTTTGTCTCTTTTCCACTGGTAGTTTGTTCCTCTAAACCCCTGTTTCTCAAATGTGTGTCAATAGAGCAAAAAGTCTGCAGGTCCTATCGGACTGGAAAGGCCTTCAATGTGGGACAGGAGAATAGCGTGCCTCCTGTCAATCAAGCATCCTGGCCTCGGAAAGGAGAAGCTCAACCCCAGGGTGAATCCCACCTCCTGAATCCTTTCAACCACAACACCTCTGATAAAAGGTGCCTCTTGGTTCCATTCTCATTTGATCTCTCATTCGATCTCTGTCCTACTTTTCCCTGAATTCCTTCTTTCCCCCACTAGTTCCCACTGACCCGTTTCAACTTATCTTTCCCAAACTTTGAGATTAAATCAGAAAGCTGGGCACTATAGAGGAGAACAGTTGTGAGAAATAAACAACACAATGGAGACGGAGGCTAGCCAGCCCAAGGTGAAAACCGCAGCAGAGTAGGTGGGGGCCAGAGCTCATAGCTGAAGCTATTATTTATAGATCCCAATGCACTGAGCACAGAAACAAAGAAATTGACTCAAGAAGGAAACTGGACTTCACACTGCTCATTGAGACTGAGCGAGATGAGATCAATGACCAACATAAGATGGCTGCGGAAGGGTACACCTAGTTCAAGAGCAAAAAGATAACTCCTATTCCTCTAGTTCTAAGGTCTGCAAAGAACTTCTGTAGCCTTATAAGGCAAGGAATACAAGGCTTATTTTTCCCATTTGACAGATGAAATGTAACTGGAATAAATGTAGAAGTGGGCTGGAAGTAGTTCCGACTGCAGCTGACAAGAGTCAATAGTTAAACTTTCAGAGTAAGCATTTACCCTTCAGAAATTGGCAAACAGACAATTCTCAGGGACTTATGAGAAAGAACACTATCCACATCCAGAGAAAGAACTGTGGGAGCAGAAACACAGAAGAAAACACTGCTTGATCACATGGCTCAATGGGGATATGATCGGGGACGTAGACTCTAAGCGATCACCTTAGTGCAAATATCAACAATATGGAAATAGGTCTTGATCAATGACGCATGTAAAACCCAGTGAAATTGCCACAGGGAGGGGGAAGGGAGGAGGGGAGAGAAAGAACATGAATCATGTAACCATGGAAAAATATTCTAAATTAATTAAACAAACAATTTTTTAAAAGAGCATTAAAAGCAAGAAAAGAAGAAGAAATTGGCAAAACACTATGAACCAGGGCTTAACTGATTGTTTTGTTGATTGTCTAGACTTAAGAGAGTGATGGAAAAAATATTCATAATGCAGATTATGTATGTAGTAGTAAAGTAATATGTAGTATGTAGTAATAGTAGTAGTAACAGTAGTAGTAGTGATGGTGGTGGTGGTGGTGAGGGTAGTGGTAGTGGTAGTAGTAATAGTAGCAGTAGTGGGGGTAGTAGTGGTAGTGGTAGTAGTAGTAGTAGTAGTAGAGGTGGTGGTGATAGTAGTGGTGGTGGTGGTAGTAGTAGAGGTGGTAGTGGTGGTGGTAGTGGTGGTGGTGGTAGTAGTAGAGGTGGTAGTGGTGGTGGTAGTGGTGGTGGTGGTAGTAGTAGAGGTGGTAGTGGTGGT
>NC_058136.1:36771331-36773653 GCF_016433145.1 Gracilinanus agilis | reverse complement strand
TGGTGGTGGTGGTAGTAGTAGAGGTGGTAGTGGTGGTGGTAGTGGTAGAAGTGGTGGTGGCGGTGGTGGTGGTAGAAAATATAGGAATGCAGCCAAAAGCACGGTCCTGGCACGCTCTGGGATTGCTTTCACGCTTGGCTTTCTGGGCATCATTAAGCAGCTCACTTATCTCGGCACATTGTGAGTCTCAAAGATTTTGAGCAGTTACGATTCTAGGAATTGCACAGGATGGGCGAGCGGCCATTTGTTACAAACACAAGGCATTATCATGCATGTCTGGGCCTGGCCTAGGAGGAAATGGGTAAAAGAGATGCGTCATAAGTGAAAGAAACTGAAAGAAGTCGGTTCAGCTCTGAAACTCCGTCTCGCTGAAATTTTATTTTGCCTGTTTAGACTCAGAACTTGAGCTGGGCTCCCCAGACTTGTTTCTGTGCAAAACCACATTGCTGTGCAATGAGTACAGCAATCCGGGGGGACTTTCTTACCTCCAAAGGAGGAGCAGGGACGGGGGGGTGGCAAAGGGCAGGGAAGGAGAAGGGTTTATTTGGGGTCTTGGAGAGCCCGGTCCAGGGGATTTCCTGAAGGTGGAGAATCTAAAGAAAAATTCCAAGTGATGATCACTTCCTACTATGCCCTATTCCCAACCGACCTAAAATTGATTCCTCTGTAACTACTGAAGCTACAAAGACTAAGCCAGGCGACAGGGCTCTCGCCCTGTAGATATCTGCAGGTTGTTATCATCCAATCTTCCTTCGGATTTCCCTTTTCAAAGCTAAAAATCCCCAGGATGCTTTACGGTCCTCAGAGGACAGAGCTTCCAAACCCCTAATAAGACCCTGAGCTCCCTCCCTTGGGCACGCTCTACTTTGCCAATATCCCTATTAAAATATGGTCCCTGGAACCAAAGGCGGCACCGTGGATAGGGTCTGACCAGCAGAAGGTACGGTCCGGATGGGCATTAGATGTCACTGAACGTGGCTTAAGTCAGTTCCCTCCCTCCATCTCGGGGCTCACTGAACACTGGAGCCACGCAGGAAACATTTGGTGGGTTTCCTTCAGCAGGCATTTATAGAGTGCCGCCCATAGTATACAAAGATGAGAAATGGACGTCTTTACTCACAAGGAGATTAGGTGAGTAGCATCGGAAATGCGGGGTCCTGGGAGGATATAACACAGGAACATCCAGTGGCCTCCATAATGAGCCGTGAGGCTAAAACAAAATAATCCATGCATCTGTTTCTCCGGTGAATGGTGCCTTCCCAAGTTTGGAGCGCTAGATTTGGAGCTCGTGGGCCTGGCTTTGAATCCTGGCTCTGTGACCCCAGTAAGTCACTGTCCTTTCCTGCATTTCAGTTTCTTCATTTGTAAAATGAAATGTCTACACTGGCTGATTCCTGCATTCCCTTACAATTCAGAGGATTCAAAGCTATTTTAACAAGAGTTCACAGGGACAGAGTGCCTACCTGGCTTAAGGATGCTTTTGAAGAAAGCAAAAGAGCAATGGCATGGAATGCTTTCCTGTAGCCACAGACTCCCTGGGCTTCGTCCTCTGCATGTTTGGTTCGGTTTGGAATGTTTTCATATATTTTCAGCCTGGAATAAAATCAGATAAAAGGCACAGCCTCTAAATATTCACTCTAGACAGAGGCGTAGGCCTCCAGGCCAGGATTTCGTGCAAGGGCACATCTTTTCACTAAGGATATTAGTGAAGAAAGTTGAGAGCACCACTCTTAGGCTCTTTGGCTCTTCCCTTCTCTGCCCAATGAGAAAGCTCAGCTCAGTGCCCCTGCCTCCCCAGCTGTTCGCCTAGCCCCCACCTTCTTCTAAAAGGGCAGCACGAAGAGCATGATGTTCATAGTCTGCAGACTTAGAAAGGAGTCCTGGATCTGCGATTTAGTAGCTGTGTCACCTTGACAAGTTAATTCTACCCTCTGAGCCTCAGTTTCTTCATCTGTAAAATGGAGAAAATATATTTCCACTACTTTCCTTATGCAGTTATTGTAAACTTTTATAGCACTCTAAAAACCTAAATTCTCATTATTACTATTATTAGTCATTTCTTTCACTCTCTATCATATCAAGGCCACAATAAATCAGATACCCATAGATAGATATGTAGAGAGTGAGAAACAGAGAGAGAGAGAGACGCTAACAATAGGATAAAGAACTAGATAGATAGATGGACTGATAGACAGATAGACAGACTGATAGAGAGATAGATGTAGATGATAGGGTAGAGAGAGAGAAAGAGAGAGAAAGAGAAAGAAAGAAAGAGAAAAGGGAAAGAGAAAGGAAGAGAAAGGAAGGAAGAAAGAGAAAAAG
>NC_058136.1:36752162-36766364 GCF_016433145.1 Gracilinanus agilis | reverse complement strand
CTTTCTTCCTTTCTTCCTTTCTTCCTTTCTTCCTTTCTTCCTTTCTTCCTTTCTTCCTTTCTTCCTTTCTTCCTTTCTTCCTTTCTTCCTTTCTTCCTTCCATTCATTTTTCCTATCTTGTCCAGTCTGGAAGTGCAGCCACTAATTGGCCTGATCCCAGTGCTGACCTACCTGGAAGAAGAGAACCCACTCCATTTCACACCTAGGACAGTGACACTCCCTTCTGCCCCTTCCCATGCCCCTGGGCTTACCCTAGTAGAGTCAGACTTGGTGCAGGGATCCAATCAGCTTTAGGCCTATGATAGCTTCAGAGTCCCCAACTCAAGTGATGGAGCAGCCTCAGCCTTCCCAGTAGAAGGGACTACAGATATGCAACACCATGCCTGGCCTGTTGGCACTTTCCTGAGGCTGTTGTCTCCTGGTTCTCTTGCTCCCTGAATCACTACTCTTTCTCAGTCTCCTTTGCTCTTTCATCATCCATATCCTGCCCTTTCACTATGGGTGGTCCTGGGTTCCCGTGTCTTGGGCCCTCTTCTCTTCTCTCTTTATGCTCTTTTTCTTGATGACCTCATTGACTCCCATGGGTTTCATTATCATCTCTATGCTCGTGTATTTATTCAGCCTCCCTGTCTCCCTTGAGCAGTGTGGCATCATTAAATGCCTTTTGGACATTTAAAACGGGATCTCCTGAAGGTCTGATGAAAGCCTGTGGAGTCTACAGAATGTTCAAGATCAAAATAAAAAAGAAAAAACGAAATAGAAATCCAAGGGAGTGGAGGGTGAGCGTGCAATGGAGAGGAGAGGGAGTTTGCCTTTTTTTAAAAATTAAAATACTAAAAGAAACTTATTTTAATAGAGTTTGATGTCTTTAGAAAATACTTGTCCCACAATAAATGCCTGATTTCCCGAAGCCATCTCAAACTCAACATGCACAACCTAGCATGGTACCTGGCACACATGCCTATGGATTGATAGAAAAGTGAGATGGTACCTGACCACCAGAAGCTTACGTTGTTCGGGGGAGATGCAACTTGTTGGCTGCTTGGTTGATTGGTTGTTGTCCTTCATACTGGAAGAGGACCAAAATGACAACACTTTGTTGGCATCAATGTACACTGTATCCCACTATGACTTATCAGACAGATATGAGCTTGGAAGAATACCACAGCTAGAGCGCAAATACCCTTCGTGACCATTTGGGATGGAGACGTCTAAAATTTTGCAGATTTCATGTTTCTTTTGAGCTACAGCAATTCTGCTTTGCTTATAAAGCACAGTGCCTTCTTTAACGCAGCCATGCCATGCTGGATGGTCCTGCGCCAATGTCTCCCTTGTCTCTCAATGGATGCCGAAGTTCTTCAGAGAGACCTTGAGAGTGTCCTTGTATCGTTGTTTCTTCTGTTCTCTGTGTGCGTGCTTGTCTTTGATATATAGTCTTTTAGTAAATGTGAATTTGGCACTTGAAACAACATGGCTGGCCCATTGGAAGTGCCCTCTCTGCAGTAGAGTATCAATGCTTGGCAGTTTAGATCAAGAAAGGACCCCAGTGTCTGGTGCCTTATCTTGCCAGGTGATCTTCAGAATCTTCCTAAGTCAGTTCAAATGAAAGCAGTTGAGTTCCCTGGCACGGTGCTGCTAGACTGTTCAGGTTCCACCTGGACGTACCGCAATGGCTCTGCAGACCTTCAGTTTAGTAGGCAGCCTAATACCTCTTCTCTCCCACACTCTCCTTTGGAGTCTCCTAGACGCCGAGCTAGCTCTGGCAATGCGTGCACCAACCTTCTCATCTACGTGGATACCCCTGGAAAGTATTCTGCCAAGGTAAGTGAACTTATTCACAGAATTCAAAATGTATCCACTTGCTGTAATCAATGGTTCCATGTATGGACGGTGCAGTGCTGACTAGCAGGAGGCCCCTGTTTTCTTCATGGTGACTGTCAAGCCAGAAATGATCAGTCCATGCTGTTGCATCTCAGTTTCAGCGGCCATAGTAAGTGCACAACCTTTTACCTTAGTCTTGGCTTGTAGCTTTTTCAAATTAAATAATTTGCCGTCAGTGTGGTAGCCGAATTTGGTGCCTTTTCATCTTCATTGAAGGAGTCTGACAACGTTGCTTAAAACATCATGTTTAAAAGCATGGGAGGAAGCACCCGGCCCGGCTTCACGCCATCAGTGGCTGGGAAAGCATGAGAGCACTGTCCGTTACCCAGAACCCACGCAAGCAGGCCATCATGGAGCCGGCATACAGTATCGATGAACTTTTCTGGGCAGCCAAAACATGGCAAAACATGGTTGCCCGGGGAAATTCATCAATACTGTAAATATGGGCTGGAGACAAAATAAAGTCCGTTGATGGACTGGGCAGTGAACCAGCACGTGGACTGGGGGGAATCTTGACTCTTAGAATGTTGAGGTTAGATCGGCTCTGAGAGACCATCTGATCTGAGTCTTTATTTTACACTGCAGGAAACGGAAGCCTACCGAGGTAAAGCGAGATGCCCAAGGCCACACAGGCAGATGACCTGACTCTTGGTTGAAGGGCTCTTCCTCCTCGTTGACTTCTTTCCCACATTCCTTTGTACTACGTCAACATAGCCTAATGCACTGAGAGAGATGCTATCGATTTAGAAGAAAAAGCTGGAAATACTAAGAATGCTATTGATTAAACAGCGCCAAATGTAATACTCACTTTTACTTTGCCTTAAGGCCTCAGGACAAAATGAAGACTTGGAGAGTTTAAATGCTCTCTTCCTCTCTTCCCCCTCAAGAAGAAGCAAAGAAAATGGGTGTAAAAGGCTTTCAATTTGATCAGCCTGCCAGAGCTGGGGGTCTAACTGTTGGCCAGTGGGCACGGTCTGATAAAAGCCTGTGGATTCTACAGAAATCCCAAATTTGTAAGAAACAGTTATATGTGGTTTTGTCAACCTGCTAACGAGTGCAGATAAAACCCCAAACAGCTCTTTCCTCTGCCTTGATCTCAGTGGAGCCCTCACAAGTCTCTTTTGACAACTCTTCATTCATCCTCGCCACAATGGCCCCACCTTGAAATAATGTAACCTACCATTGCCCAGCGCTGTCCCTTCTCATGCGGATTCTTCCAGAGCGCTGGTCCCATCCCATGACGATCGATCATCAATGCCTGGAAGATCTAAGGAGACTTCTGGTGTGTCTCTGCCTCAGGTCTTTCCCTACTCCAATCCATGCCTGTCGGGCTACCAAAGCGACCCTCCCTCACGCGCAGCTCTGGCTATGTCACCTCCTACTCCATAATGATGTCTGATGTCTATCCAGTCCTCTGCATGGCTTGTAAAACGCTTCACCGCCAGGTCCCATCCTGGACGTCCTGCTTCCCCACTTCCATACGCTTTAAGACTCAGCTTCACTGGCCTCCTGGCTGTTCCTCCCACATGGCAGCCTCTCTTTCACCAGCTGGCCTCCAGGCCTACAGCACTCTCTCTCTTCACCTCCACCTTGTGGATTTCTTCCTCTAAGATTCAGCTCAAATGCCACCCTTGCCAATAGCCTTTCCTGGCCCCCTTGAATGCCTTCCCTCACGGATTGCCTCCCTTTGATACTGTACACATACACATTGTCTTCCCCATTAGACTTTGAGCTCCTTGAGGGCAGGGACTGTTTGGGCCTCTTTTTTTCTATGCCATGGGCTTAATACAGTGTCTAGTACTGTAGCAAACACTTAAATGTTCAGTGACTGAGGAGATTTGCTGTTGTTTGTTCTTCTCTGGGGATTCTTTGCTGCAGGCAGCATTCTGGGCGCTCTTGGACAGCCCCTCATGGCCAGAGAGGGGTGACTTTTTCATCTGCCTCGTGGGTGAGGGAGAGAGTCTTCAGGTTCTTGAAGGGCTTCTGTGTGGCTGAGTACAGGCTGGACTAGCTGGCCTCTAAGGTCCCTTCCAAGTTCTGAACATGGGGTCTTGTGAGTCCTAAGTGAGGAAGAGGTTCTACAGCAGTGATGGCAAATCTATGGCACAGGTGCCAAAGATGGCATGCAGAGCACTCTCTGTGGGCATGTGGCCACTCTCCCCACCCTCCCCAGAGTTTGTTACTAGAAAGGCAGAGGGCCTTGGGTGGAGCTGCTCCCTTCTCCCTTTTTCACCGTGCCTGACCATATTTTTTCACATCATCTACCCCTCTGCCCAGCATCCCAATGGGAGCACTTTCTCCCTCCCCTGTATGAGGTAAAGGGGAGTGGCAAGGGGCATCCACTCTTTAGGAGGGATGGGCAGGGGATGGGCACATCACTCGACCTGGAGGTGGGGGTCGGGGCAGGGCCTAGCACTGTCTCTAAAAGGTTCGTCATCACTGTTCTAGAGGAAAGAGATCAATAAATCACAGTTGGAGGTCCCATCTGTCTATATCCTGAGCGTTTACCTCCCTAATGGACATCAGATGTACTGAAGAAGCCACTGCCACACCTGATCCCTAGAGGTGTGTTCAGACCTCCCTAGCTATCTTGTCCTACCTTGATAACCCCATTTTCCAGGCTCTGAATAGTCTGATAATTTACAAAATCTCCGTAACAGTTCTCAAAATTGGGACTATTCCAGAAAATTCATTTTACCAAATTTCTTCTTCTCTTGTCTCTGGACAAAGTTGGGACTTCTCAGATCTAGTTTGAAAGGCTCTCAAAGGTCATCTAGTCCAACTCCTTCATATTACAGATGAAGAAACTGAGGCCCAGAGAGGTAAAATGGCTGCACTGCAATAAGTCCTCTAACCCAAGAGCCAGTTCACTACTCTAACAAGGAATTTGAACAAGAAACAAGGAGAAAAGCAAAACGACCTGCCCACATAGAGAATTGGACTAGTTTTTGGAGCTCGAAGCTCTAATCCTAACAAAACAAAAATCTAGCCGCAGCCTGGCTTTTCTCTAGCTCCTGCATCAACCAGCCTCTACTGCACAGCTCTCAGAGAAGCTGTTTGAGAAAGATACTTCGTCTTTGCCCCCCAAAATTCCCCCTAAATCTGCCATCTTGCACTTATCTTGCAGTCACCTTTTTTGACTCCTTCTAGGGGTTTCCATGGCTCCTGCCCCAGGCAAGCCCATTCTTGTCTCTAATTGAATTTTTCTTTAGGGGGATTTGTTTATTCACTGGCCAGCTTTTAAAATTAGTCCTACCCTTAGATGAAGCTTGGCTCCTTATCCTGTTGTTCCAGGTCTAGTCTCATTAGTGGCTGTGTGGCCTTTTCCCTGGAGTCTGTCCAAATGACATCACTTTCCTCCAGCGTCCAAAAGCCTCCTCTAGGGATGGAGGCAGGAGTGGGCCGGCCTTGGCAGGAGGGGGATTTGAGTGGCAGAGTGGAAAGAAAGCAAGCTGAACTTGGTGACAAGGACCTCAGTTCCAGCACCAGCTCTGCCACTAATGAGCTTTATGGCATTACTATTTCTCTAGGCCTCGGTTTCCTCATCTTCAAAAGGGGGATAATAATAATGCAGCCCAATTTTTATACATGGGGGCATATGATAATAAATAGAACTCTCATTCTTCTAGCATGCTTTCCTCATCATAACCCTGGGAAGAAGGTGATGCAACCTTGACATGTCACAACTTCTCTGGCCCTCATCTATAAAATGAGAGGGCTGGATTATATTACCTGTAAGAGGCCCTTCCATATCTAGATCTCTGATCTAAAGAAGTATTATTTAGATTGTACACATGAGAAAACTGAGGCTGAGAAGACAATGAGTAACGTTCATGGGTCTTATACGAGGCAGATATCAGAACCACAACTCAAGCCCAGGTCTCCTGACTCTTGCCATTCCTATCTCTCAGTGGTAAACAAATGGAAGGGAGGTAGGAGGACACTGACAAAAAAGAAAGACCTTGGATATATAAAAAAATTTATAGCAGCCATTTTGGTATTGAATTTGGTATTGAAGAACTGGGGGTGTTGATGATCAATTAGGACTGTATTGGTGTACCTATCTATGGCATGTGTGCCGGAGGGGACTGCTCCCTTCCCCCTCTCCACCCTTGCCTGAGGACATTCCTCACATGATCTACCCCTCTGCTCAATAGCCCAATGGGAGGGCTTCTTCCTTCCCCTGTCCAGGGAAAGGTGTGTGTGTGTGGGGGCTCACATGCTGCATGAGGGTGGCATTTTGGGCACTTGGTCTATAAAAGGCTCACCATCACTGGATTAGGGAGTGGTTGAACAGGTTGTGTTACGTGGATGTAACGGAAGACTACTACTGCATGGACTTACTAATATGAACTGATGTGAAAAAAAGTGAACAGAACCAGGGGAAACAATATGTCCAGTGTCTAGAATGGTGCAAATGGAAAGATAGGCACTGATAAAACGGTCCAAACTGAAATGCTATGACATTACCATGACCAAACTTGGCTCCAAAGAAGACATATCAGAATACACTTGTCCGTGCTCCTTCCCGGAGGTGGGAAAATGTAGGCATGGAATACTGCAGATAATACAGCTTCCTGATCATCTCCTCGCCAGGCTGCCTGTATTCCTGCCATTATCCTCACCCCCTTACCGCTGCCACCTTATCTTCTGCTTCTGGGTCTCTTAGCTCTTCTGGGTGAAATTTCCCTTTATCTTCCCTAGAATCAAGAATCCGCCACACTTTGGGCTATTTCCAAATCATGCCACTCTACTCTGAGTGTGACACCCCTTCCCACTTTCCAGCTCCCCCTTTATGTGTTGTCTTCCTATGCTAGAATGTAAACTCCTTGAGAGCAAGGCCTATCTAGTTTGCTAGTGCCCATCCCATGCTTCATCTATTGATCTATATATCTAATATCAGATTGGGGGATATCGTGGTTGGCTTTGCCAACTCGTTTTCTTTCTTCTTCTTTTAAAAAACTCTTTTTTAAGGGCCGGCACTCTGAGAGGGATAGCGACCTTGACCAGTTGGTTGAACCCAGTGACTTGGCCAGAAGACTTACCCCAAGGTTTTTTCTGCTTTGCTATTGCAATTCTTGAATGGTTCATCCCCTGTACAGTCAAGCTGATGATGGGCCTTTCTGAGCTCAGATAACAGACCCACAGGCTATTGCTGGGATGCTACCTGAAAGCCTTCTCAGTCTGGCCAGAGCTTCGAAAGGCCCACTTCAATAGCACAACCTTCCTGCCTTGATGAAAAACCAGACTGAGCCTAGAGTGAAAGTATTCTTGTCCCCATTTTACAGATGAGCCACTGGAGGACCTGAAAGTCTAAGTGATTTGCCATAGTCACCCAGCTAGAAATTGTCAGAGATAGGGCCTCAACCCCTGGATTCAAATCTAGCACTACAGCGGCTGGATTACAATGCAAGCCCTGATAGGGCTTTGGGCAACTTAGCCTTAGGCCTCTATTGGCACACAGACAACAAACTTTGACATCTATTGTTTTTCCCTTGCAGTCCTTTTGCTGCCTAGGCTATTGAGGAAAGCCCTGCAGAATAGGGCAGAAGGTCTAGGCCAGGGGCTTTCCAGGCTGTAAATAAAAGCAAGACCTACCTAAGCTGGGTGGAGTGGCGATGGGGAAAGGAGAAGGGGGATTTCCCCTTGGGGGACTCTGAGCAGGGACCAGGCTCTAGGCAGAGTCAAGGCCAGGTGGTCCATTCCAAGTTAACACAATGGATGTCAATGGCAGGTCACTAAGCTAAGAGCTGGGATTCAGGCAGGCCTGGGATTTCTGTGTTGATGGGTCCATGCTGAATTCAGAACCTTCCCTTCAAATATCTAGGGTTAGCCTTGCTTTTTAACTGGAGACTCCCCAGGACAGAATAAAAAGACAAGTTGTTTGGAGCACTATCTTTGTCCCAGCCTAGGAATAACTGGCCAGTTTGTCAATTTAGGCAAGATTCAGGGTCAGAGGAACAAATTTCAAATCCCACCTCTTCTACTTACAATTTATGTGATGTTAACTTAGTCATTTCCCCTCTGGGGCCTCATTTTTTTAATTTTATAAAGTGAGAGGTTTGACATGGTTGGAAAGAGCACTGAATTTAGAGGCAGGTAACCTTGGTTCATAATCCTGGATAGGCCACTTACTACCTAGGAGACCTTGGACAAGTCACTTCCCCTGTGGGGCCTCAATTTCCTTATCTGGAAATGAGAGGATTGGACTACATGATTTTTAGGGTCCCTTCTAGCTCTAAGGCCATCCACACTCTAATGGATCAGACATTCTAGTTCCCCCCAAGCCTTTCCAATTGTCCTTACTGTCAAGGGCACTATCATCCCCCAAACACTCAGTCTTGCAACACGGTGTCATCTTTGACCCTTCGCCCTCTCACCACCATTTCCATCTAATCTGTGGCACAGTCTTGTCATTTCTCCCTTGAAGGAATTTTGTGCCATCTGTCCCCAGCCTGGAATGCTCTCCCTCCTCACATCTGTTTCCTTCTAGACTCCATTCGAATCCCACCTTGGGTAAGAAACCTTTCCTGTCCCCACTACTGCTCCTGAGATTCCCTTTCACTTACACCCATGGAACATACATGCACGTGATTATTGATGCCATTTGAATGTGAGCTCCCTGAGGGCAGAGACCACTTTTTTTGCCTTCCTCTGTATGCTCGGCACTTAGCATAGTGCCCGACATATAGTAACTGCTTAAGAAATGCTCGTTGACTGACTGAACATATCTCGACGGGCCTTCTAGCTCAACATCAGATGAGTCTACAACCAGAACTGCTTAAATGACAATCCCCACTAGACGCTGGCACCGTCAGCTCTTTGGGGTGACTGACGTCATCCTAGTCTCTGAGTAGAGGCCCTGGGAGCAATGGTTTCTCCTCATTGGCCTGGCCCTGGCCCACTCACTTGGTCTTCATTTCTACTAAGAAAAAGTATGTGCTTGGTGTTTCTAAGGTCTTTGTTGTAGGAAAAACGAATCCCATGAGCTTTGAATATCACCCATTTTCAAAAGCCCCTAAACATCCCATACAAATGTCACAGAGACTTGGAGGCTCAAAGATGCACTTCCTTTTTCTGAATTCACCACCACCACCACCCCCGTTGACCCAAAGCGCAAAGTCATGGCACATGACGATGCTGGGCAATTCCCTTTCTCCTTGCTGGGCCAGATATATTTGGTACACACATGTGTGGCAGTGGAGAAGGGATGGAGTAAAGGGAACCATGGCGCTGAACCTACAAAACGCTTCAACTTTGTCTTAGTAAGGGTTAAGGGAATGGAAAGCCCAACCTGGACTGAAGGCTGAAACCAGAGGTGCCCAGCTCTCTTCCGAAGGAGATTTCAGCAATATATGACAAAAAAGGGGAGGCCAGGATGTCCATGCCAGTGAGGACAATACTAGAGATGGGCTTTTGAAATATTTAGAATTGATTAAAATTATGGGGGGAGGAATCTTTGGGGCTAGAGATCAACCCAGGAAGTCATGTCAGTGCCCTATGTAAAGGTGGGGATAGAGAGAAGGGATGGAGGATCTCTCCTTAGGTGGGACAAGATTCACCAGAGGTCCTCTTCTCAATGGCCTATTGGGGCAGGGTATGCAGTATAGAAAGGAGAGAGCATCTTTTAGTTTAGAGATCCACCAGAGATCCTCCTCTCAATGGCCCATGGGGTGGGTATACAATATAGAAAGGAGAGAGCATCTTTGAGGATAGAGATCCACCAGAGGTCTTCCTCTCAATGGCCCATGGGGGGGGATATATAATGTAGAAAAGAGAGAGCATCTCTGAGGATAGAGATCCACCAGAGGTCCAATATAGAAAGGAGAGAGGATTGTTTAGGTTAGAGATCCACGAGAGGTCCTCTTCTCAATGGCCTGTGGGGGCAGGATGTACAGTATAGAAAGGAGAGAGGATCGTTGAGGTTAGAGATCCACCAGAGATCCTCTCAGTGACCTCTGTGGGAGGAGGAATCTAGAAAGGAAAGGATTGGGGATGTAGATGAGTGACATTAGGATAGCAGATAAGGATGGCCTTGGTTCCTGCTTAGCTAATTCTTCCTGAGTGTAGTCAGAAAGATTGATGGAATATAATGCCTGAAGGTTGCTGAATAGGCCACTAGTGCACAGAAATGGTCCACAGAACACTAGCAGGAAGGGCCCCCCTTGACTAATAACTGTTCAAACTAACTGGAGAAGGCTGGAAAACCCCTAATCTCCTGAGGGCCCTTATGGGGCTCTGTGAGTAAGAGACAATAAGCCTGACTGATTATTAAAAAGAGACTCTGGGCTTGGGGTTTTAGTGTCTTGTTTTGGTTAAGGAGAGTTTTCAAGCTTGAGCCTCTCCAGCGTTTCCTTGTGTGGGAGTGGAGTCCATCCTTCGAAAAGCTCCCAGACTGGAAGGCCCAAACACCCCCGACAGAGAATGGACCTGGGAACCCAGATGGAGCAGGCACAGGTCAGTGGAAAGTGTGTGATGAGACGGCTTTTGGAAGCCAAGGCCCTTTCTGTCAGAAAACATGAGGCCTGATGAGCAGTAACTGGGATGCTTCAGTCCATGACAAAGCCATCTGTTACTCAGAGTACTTGGACCAGCTCACATATTTCTGGAGAGCAGGAACCTGCCAGCCACCAACTAGTAATGACTTGTCTCTGCTGAATCTTCCACTTCCCACGGTCTCCTGCCAATTCTTTAGAGCCATTCAGACCCTTTCCATTCTTCAACCGAGCAAGGATTTGAGAAACTGTTATGTGTCCAGTCGCAAGCATTACCAGCGAAGGAAACTGTTAGAGCTAACACGTGTAGTTTTAAACAGCCCTCGTCCCATGGATGACTGTTCGGCTGAAGAATTCTAGAATGGACAAAGAGGGAATCTCAGAGTTGGACCTACACTCAAGGAGATCAGAGGATGTGCATTTAGAACTGGGCAGGCCCTTAGAGGTCATTGGCCTCAATACCCTAATTTTATAGTGGAGGAAACTGAGGACCGACCAGAGAGGACCTGACTGGGAAGCCTCCTCTAAAACGTCCCCAACAAACAGTTATTTCAACGATGCATCTTAAACACGAGCTTGGGCAATTCACTCTCCTCTCTAAGTTTTCATTTCCTTCTCTGTACAGTGAGGGGTTTATACCAGAGAACCTCTAAGGTAACCTTTCAGCTTTAAATCCCCAAATCCTAGAGTCTGCTTTTCAAACCACAGAATGGTTTTATCAGGGCCATGATGGTAAATGTTTAACAACCAGCTCTTCAAAGAATGTACACAAGATCTACTTTTAATCTGCATTATTGATAATCTTTATTATTAACATTTTCTCCATCCTTCCCTTAAGTCTAGTCAATTGACAAAGCAATAAATAAAGCCCTGCTTTGTAGCATTTGCTGATTTCTGAGATGGAAATGCGGTGCTCTCAGTCCGAGCTGGTTTCAGCACATCCCTGAATCAGAGACGTTAGAGATGTCAAGCTTCGGAGCCAGAAGGGACCCTAAAGATCACCACTTGCTTTTCACTAGCCCCTAAATTCCCTTTAGAGTTAAGGTCAAAGGGAACAGCTGAGCTCTAAGGAGGTGCTGTAGTGTAGTAGAGAGATGGATTTTGAATTTGAAGGAACTGAGTTTAAATGTGGTCTCAGGGATGGAACAAATGCTAAGCTTGACCAAAGGACTTTAAAAGACTGCCTGCCCTTTGATCCAGTCATACCACTGCTGGGTTTGTACTCCAAAGAGACAATAGGGAAAAATACATGTACAAAAATATTTATAGCCGCCTTCTTTGTAATGGCAAAAAAAATTGGAAAATGAGGGGGTGTCCCTTGATTGGGGAATGGCTGAACAAATTATGGTATCTGCTGGTGATGGAATACTATTGTGTTGAAAGGAACAATAAACTGGAGGAATCCCATGTGAACTGGAACAACCTCCAGGAATGGATGCAGAGCAAAAGGAGCAGAACCAGGAGAACATTGTACACAGAGATGGATGCACTGTGGCACAATCAAATGTAATGGACTTTCCTACTAGCAGCAATGCAATGATCCAGGACTAATCTGAGGGACTTATGAAAAAGAACACTATCCACATTCAGAGGAAGAAATACAGGAGTGGAAACACAGAAGAAAAACATAAGATCGATCATGTGGTTTGATGAAGACATGACTGGGGATGTAGACTCTATATGATCACTCTAGTGCAAATATTAATAATATGGAAAGAGGTTTTGAACAATGATACATGCATAACCCAGTGGAATTGTTCGCCAGCTCAGGGAGAGAGGAGGGAAAGAAAATGAATCATGTAACCATGGAAAAATATTCTTAATTAACTAATTAAAAGAATAAAATAAAATGCTGGGCTTGAGGTTAGGATGACCTGGCTTCTAATCATACTTCAGATGTTTACTTTGTCACTCCGAGCAAGTCACTTCATCTCTGAGAGCCTCAGTTTCCTCATCTGTAAAACTGGAGGAAGAAGAATAAAAAAACAGGAATGATAATATCAATACTCTCCCAGGGTTGTAACAAAGATCAAACACCATATAGCATGTACAACATTTTGTCAGCCCTGGAGCACTATACACACAGGAGTCATTATCATGATGATATAGATGTAATACATGAGCTCTGGGGTCCCTCCAGGTCTAAATATCATGGGAGTTAGTATAGACAGTGTTGATCTGACTTAAAGAAAGGCAGGTAGTTGTTTCCAGAGAATAATGGGATAGGAATCGAAAAGTCCTTTCCCCCTCAAAAAAAAAAAATAAAGTATCACTGCACTGTGGCTGAAATATCACCATCAATCACTCCTTTGGAGTCATTCCAGACTTTTTATAATAAGGTGGTACCTCTGGGAAAGGCTAAACCTAATTCTCCTTAAATTATTAGTCATTTATCTTAAAATAAGAGCCAACATCTATATAGCACAATACGATGCCTTATTCCATCCATACAACAACTCTGGGAAGGAGATGTTATTATTGCTAGCTGCATTTTATCGATTAGGAAACTGAGGCACAGAAAAGTTAAGTGACTTGGTGAGGCTCACACGGCTACTAAGTGTCTGTGGCAGGATTCAAACTCGGGTTTTCCTGACTCTAAGACCAGCTCTTACCACCTAACTGCCTGAATAGCTAACCTTTCTATAGTACTTTTAAGGCTTACAAAGCACTTCACATGGATTCTTTGGTTTGATCGTAGACAGGAACGGAAAGAGTAGGGCTATTTGAGAGCCCTGAGATGGTGGAGGGTAACCTCCTCAGTCTCTCTCCTTCCCATAGAATTTCTGTCTTCCCCAACCTTGAATCTGTAGAATAATCCTTTGAAAGAGAGATTGGGATCCTAGACTAGCAGAGGTCAGGGCTGAATAAACAGAAGTGAGAATCATCAGCAAAAATGTGACCATTGAAGTGCTGGAGAGTACAGGGAGCCATCAAAGATGTGAGTTGGGAGCAATGCAGTAGCATGCTAGTAAATGTTTAACAACTGGCTCTTCAAAAAAAAAGTATGTGTGTATGTATATGAGCGTGTATAGAAGCTTATTCTACATTTTACTGATGTAAAGGTTATATTACACACAATTTACAAATAATAGCAATCTAGAATCCTCTTTATTTGAAATTCCATAAAGCATATTGATTCTCTCAGAACGCTTTCAAGGATTTTTTGCGGAACTCTGCGATCTAGAGCCATCTATATTGCAATTCAACCAGGATTTGACAAGTGGAATTGCATCCTGATCCACTAAGTTCCTTCCCAATGTCTTGATTGTCATTGGATCTGGTATATGATCTCTTGTTAAACTGTTTCTTACCTTCATACAAATTATATTCATTAAACTGAACCTCTTTCAGCTTTAGTACTACTGAGCACAATAGTATTAATTATCTTTTTCAATTTTGTGTATAGTTGCGGGGCTCGGAACATCATTCGATTCTATGTTATTATCTATAAAATTCCTAAATTCATTCAAATCAAATTCAAGTTTTAAAATTTCACTTACTCAGTTTTTTCGCCAGTCAACCAAAATGAAGTTAGTACCTTATAAGATCAAGTAGATGGTTCTAATAAATCAAAACAATTGTTAAGAGAATTGTTAGCGCCTTCCTGATCTACGGCCACCGAACGAGAACAAGAGCTCCAGACTCTATAAGAAATTTCCCCTCACTGAGTCCCTCTATAACCCAGTTCGACTTGGCCCAGTCTGGCACAACCCGGCCCTGCCTGGCCAGGCGCCACGTTATGGAGTTACTGTGGGTTCCCCTCTTGGGCTTATGTTGCAGTTTGGCCTCCGCTGACCGACACACCGTCTTCTGGAACAGCTCAAAC
>NC_058136.1:36693176-36737525 GCF_016433145.1 Gracilinanus agilis | reverse complement strand
AGGGGTGGGAGCTAGGGGGTGGGGGTGGGGGTGGGGAGGGAAGCACAGAGATGGCTGGGAAGGGAAGAACAAGTAAATCTCCTGGGCTGGATGTTTGCTTCCCTGGCCTCATTGTTCCCCAGCTGCTCATTCTTCCCTCTTCCTCCCTGACTTCCCTCCCTCATGCCAACACCAGCTTTCTCCTTGGGCTACCACTGAACCCAGGGAGGTGGATCAGATCTGAAGGCCTGGGAGGTGCTGCTTTCACACCTGCAGGTTTCTCCCCTCCTACTGCCATCAGTGTCTCCCCCCCCCACCACCACCACCACCACTGCCAAGCGCCCCTCACATCTCTGAAGTACTTGGTTGCTCACTTCCTCCTACTAACTGTCTTTACTTCCACACCCATGCCAAAGTATCATATAGTGTAATGGAAACCTCCCCCCCCCCAAAGGTGAAGCCCCGGTTCCTCCACTTTCCTCCCCTTGTGGGCAAATCACTTCCCCACGCTCTCAGAGACTCAATTTCCTCCTCCGTAAAACTGGGATAAGATTTGCACTACCTTCTTTACAGGGTGGTTGGGAGGGAAAAGCTTTGGGGACTTAGACCAAAAAACCCTGAAGTATGAGCAGGATTAATGGAGCTTGGGGTGGGGGGGGGTGGTAGGGAGAACAGGACTAATCTGCCCTTCCCTTTGGCCTTGGAATTTTCCTTGCTCAGAGGCAGAGTCCATGGTGTGATTTCAGCGGTGCAGGCCTGGCACCCCAGGCCAGTTAGCTCCCCTGTAGTCTCTCTCGATGCCCAACCCCCTTGCTCCCTGTGTTGGGTGATAGATAGTAGGGTTTTTCCTGGACTACAACGTAAATTTGGAAGTGTATGCGTTTGCTTCGGGTTGTGTTGCTCCTAATAGATTCATATAATAGAGGCAATGATGCAAGTCAGGTAGGTGAAAGATAACTCGTTGGACACCTTTCCTTAACTTCAGTCATCAGGGATCTTAGCCAAATCGGATAGTGGTTTGAGATTGAGTCACGACACACGGATGGCTAAAAAGAGACTCAACTTAGCTCAGAGGCACTCTACTGACTTTGGTTCAGCAGCCTCCTTAGCTGGGTATGGGGGCCCATAGCTAACTACAACAAAAGAGATGCTGACCTGTCCTTAGTAGGGAGAATCTATCTAGTGACTGTATGCCAGAAAATGGAAGCCAAAATGGTCAGCAGAAGGCACAGAGGGAATGAAGTCCAGAAGCTGGTAGCAGAAAGAAGCTTGACCATGCCCTGGGCAGAGCCATCCAGCAGAGACAATTCCCCCGGAAGTAAGCATAAGACCAACATCAACCGCAAGCCAGTGCCAACCAACAGAGTACAGCCGACTTGGGATAGCCATCTGATAGGGAACTCACATGAGAAAGTGCTATGATTGCCTTCCTTTAGATCTTGGAGGTCTAGTGTACTCAGTTAAAACAAAGCGGCCCCTCGGGACCAAGAGAAACAACCCAAAGATTAGAGTTATTTGACAGCAGAGAGGGAAAAGGTTAGCTTGGGAACTCCATTTAGGAAAGGTAGAATAATACAGCAGTTGACATTTATATAGTGCTTTAAAACGTTCAAAGTGTGACCACACACACACACACACATATACACACTCTCTCTCTCTCTTTCTCTCTCACTCTCACACACACATTTTTCTCTCTCTTTTTCTCTCTCACACACTCACACGCATACATACTCACACATACTCTCATACACACACTCTCTCACACACACACTCTCAATCTCTCTCTGTCTCACACACTCTTACTCACACACTCTTCTTTCTCTCTCTCACACACACTCTCACTCACACACTCTCTCACTCTCACACACACACACTCTCATGCTCCCATATACACATTCTCTCACACACACTCACTCTCAATCTTTGTCTCTCTCTCACACACTCTCTCTCCTCTCTCACTTACACACACACACACTCTCATGCTCTCATATATACACTCTCTCACACACACATACATTCACTCTCAATCTCTGTCTCTGTCTCTGTCTCTGTCTCTGTCTCTCTCTCAACCTCTCTGTCTCTCTCTGTGAATCTTCATAAATCCTGTGAAGTAAGTGCTGCTCTTATCCTAGTAGTACAGATGGAGAAATAGAGGCTGAGAAAAGTTAAGTGACTTGACCCAGGTCACAAATGGCAGAGGTAAGATTTGAACTCAGGTCTTCTGTCTTTAAATTTAATGCTCTTGGAATGTATATTCAAACCGCAGCTTGGCTCCTTTTTTGCTATGTGACCTTTGCAAAATCACTTCCCTTTCAGGGTTTCAGTTGCCTTCTTTGTAAAATGACTGACTTGGATTAGGTCAGAGGTTCTCAATCCATTTTGTGTCCCGGATCTCCTTGGGCAGTCTGGGAAAGCCGAGGGACCTCTTTTCAGAGTAATGATTTTAAATGCATGAAATAAAATAATCAAGAGGGTTATAAAGGACCCCACTAGTATTGAAATGCAGTTGTGGAAATAGTCGAAGTTCCAAGTTTCCAGTCTGCCCTCGTGAAAATGCTCCACAAAGTAGAGGTCTACCAAGCCCAGGTCAAGAACTTCGGGCCTAGATGGTCTCCCAGATCCCTTCTAGCTCTGACATTCTCCATTCCATGCCAGAACAGGGGAGCACAATCCCACAGGTGAGAACAGCATCTTCAGATCACATTCCTGGGGTGCACTGACTCCTCCCCATGTACACGGTCCCCCCCCCCAACGTGCGCCCATGTACACACACACTTCCAGCAGCTCACGTCCCACTCGGCCTTATCCCTTTCTTCCACAAGGTGGCAATGCAACTGCACTGCCGTCCTTAAGTCAGTGGCTCAGCTTGCCATTTTTTCACAAAAGAACACACTCTCAAATGATATTTTCCCATAAACCTCAAAGAAATCACCACTGAAGATGAAACGCCATCAACCACTACCGCTTCTCTGGCACGCAAAAGGGTTCCCAAATTGCTTGCCATTTGGCAGCACCATCAGGTAGACAGAGGGAGTATTCTCTCTATTTTACGAATGAGGAAACTGAGGCTTCAAAAGAGGAAGTGACTCTCTCTGGCGACAGTGGAAGAAGCTTGAATTCAAATTCAGCTCTTTCCTGACTGAGCCTTGTTTCATCTGCATCATGGCCAGTACTTGAGTTTTTACTGGATGCTCAACAGAAGAGGGACACAAAGAGAAAGTCCTTCCCATCCGATGTTTCTGGATTGGGTGGGAGATGAAACACACACATCAGGCAGAGATCATCGGAGACTGCTTCTAGCATTCTATGTGTCCAATGAGTGGCATAGGTAGTAATAAGTGGGATCTGACTCAGTGGGCAGAGAAGGTTAAAGAGAGTGACGGAGAAGCAAAGGCAGCAAAGGCCAGAGCGATGCCTGCATCTATGAATTCGGAGCTGGGAAGGGATTTCAGAGGTCATCTAACCCAACTCTCATTTTTTTAGATGGGAAAACTGAGGCCCAGAGAGGGAGGGGAAGTGACTTGCCCCCACCAAGATCACACAGCTAGTAGGTAACAGGAATGGCATGTAAACCCAAGGACGACTGACTCTAAATGCAATTTTCTTTCTATTTTAGCTTGTCTGAGGAATTAATATTCCTTGACTACAAGGACGTTTCTTTGAGAGGCATCATAGGCGATGAGATAGGAGAGGCCAGTGGAAGCCTGGTTGTAGAAGATTCTCGAATACACATCAAGGAGATAAAAACTAGCCAAACAGCTTCTTGTTGGCCAAGACTTCAGTTTAAGCTAAATATTTCCAACAAGCAGCAAATATTTGAGCACTTGCTATGTCCCACACTGTGCTAGGCTATCTGGGGAAAGGTATCTGGTCCCAAGAAGCTTGCAGGCTGGGGGAGTTATGGGGAGAAGAGGCAGATACACAAAATACATACGGTAGGACCTAATGAGCATTAAACTACACGCTACTGACTGTGAGTGATAGAGAATTCAAAAACCGGCAGGCTTAGTGAATCGGCCTTGAACAGTCTGGGAGATCTTCATTTCAGAGCGAGGCAGGCGAAAAGAAGAATCCTTTCTGCACACACACACTTCTCCAAATTTTAGGATGGGAATTCTCAATTTCAGTCAAGATTTCCCAAGTGACTACATTGTGTAAGATTTTGTATGAGCCACTGGGGATGTGAGGCTAGAAAATGGCACAGTCCCTGCCCTCGAAGAGCTTAGAGTTCACCAGCAAGATACAAGATCTGGGAGTTGGAGGACTTGAGGTCTGCTCCCATTGGGCAATGGTCTTCCTTTAGATGAGCTTTAATCTCTTCATCTGGTATGGAAAGATCCATCAGATCCATTCCATCTTGAAATCTTGGAACCCCAAAGTTGTGTCAAAGATTTATGGGGTGTGGAGTACTATTCACGATCTATGATGTATGCCCAAAGAAAGAGATTACAAAGGATGCTGGGTTCTAGGCAAAGGAGAGATCTGGATATAGTGAGCGAGGGAACTGTGAGGAGGGACACCTCTCAGTTGAGACCAAGGGAAGATTCATGGAAGACGTTTCAAGAGCATTTCTGTTATCATGATCTCTTTCATTAATTCCTCCAACTGCTTTCCCTTTGTCTTCCCATCTGAGTAAACATTTCCTTGTACCTTCACCTGAATGGCCTTGAAGCGTATACTAGAAATCCCAAACCTCCAGGGGAAAGAGGAATCAAACTTTGGCACTGATGGGAGATGGCCATCTGAAAAATGTGAAAGATACTGGCCTTGATCTTCCAGGCCCCAACTTCCCTTTTTGAGCATCCAATCCCCTTTTCCCAGGGAAGACTGTACCTTCTGGGCCAGAAAGGACCCCAAATTTAAACCCCAAATATCTGGCTCTGCCACCTACTATCCATGTGACTTTGAGCGAGCCCCTCTTGGGGGGGGGGGCACTGGGCCACTTCCGAGCCAACGATCACTTCAGTAGCTCAGCGATGTTGTCAGCGTGGGTACTCCCCCAATCAAGCCAGATCACAGGCCTCCCCTGCCTCCTCATTCTGTGCATTTCTTGTCCACACGCCCCATGCCCAATAGCCTTCTGAAATGAGACACTTGGTCTCCTTCTACTGGTAGTTCAGATATCAGGAGTGTTAGGGGTCTTGATGGTCAGCCCTAGGGGGAAGGTGACACTCAAGGATTACCCTAATGAATGGCCTGGAGCCCTCTGTCATGGCAGATCATTTCTGTCTTGTCCTTGCTGATGCTGTTAGCCTGCCGGTGCCCTGCCATGAGTACTGCTGAGCCCTGAAGGGCCTCAGTACTAAGATGGCAGCTGATAGTTATTCTTGTAAGACCTCGTAGGGGCTTGGCAGTCTAGCACTCACCACTGAACTTCGATTGCAATGAGAAACCTCACAGAAGGAAGCTAAAGCTTCAGGGCCCAGCCATATAGTGCTTCTCTAGCTACCTCAGATAGCTACAGTGGCCCTGCGAAGTCCTTGTTGACAACATGGCTCCCAGAGTTCACTAGGACTACCCGGACCGCACAGGCTCACCCCACAGCCATCTGTGCCATTCGGTGTGAGGCTCTGAAGACTGGTCCCAGAGCCTCTGCCAGACCCAGCTCACATTTCTGGGAATTTCCTGAGCCCGGCTCGAATCTATGGACAAAACTCTGTCCCTGTTTCTGAGGGAGATCTTGGAACCACTGAGAATCAGGGCTAGGTTTCAAGTCCATAAGGAAACCCAGATGGCTTTTTATTCCAAACAGTTCTCCCAGCCACATTCTCCGGCCTGTAATTTGGCCTTTCGTTGTCAGAGGCACGACCTCCAACTGACAGGAGTGGAGGTGTTTAAGTGATTTTGCTGGCCTGTCACTGAGACGGCTGTTCCTGTAATGTTCTTGATGCTCAAAATCCTGGTAGTGGGAAGAGCGCTGATCGGGGCACCAGGGGACCTGGGTTTGAATCTTGGCTTCAACAATTACTGCCCATATGACCTTGGGCAAGGCAAATGGCCTTGGCTCTCTAGCCTCGGTTTCCTCCTGGGTGAATCTGGAACGACACTTGCACGTCCTACCTCGTGGCCCACGAAGGGACCGATACTTAGATGAATACAGCCCTCTAACCTCGTGGTGTCAAAGTCGGCCAGACCAGGGCCACCGATCCTCCCAGAAAGACAGTTTGGGGCCACATATTGCCTTAATAAAACAGATACTGTTATTACATTGGAAAATTATTTTTAATTTCTCTTGTTCAATATTTTCCAATTACGTCTTGCCTGGTTTAGGCCACACTCAGGAGCGTTGGGGGCCACGTGTTTTTGACATCTCTGCTCTGACTAACTGAGCTAGCCAGTCACATATTGGTTAGCACCAGGGAGGATCATTCATCAAGAGGACACTATCAGGGGGAAGGGAATAGGCATTGACATAGCACCTCCTACATGTCAGGCACGGTGAGCTGTACACTTTACAAATATTATCTCACTGGATCCTTACAACTTCTTGGAGGTAGGTGCTATTATTAACACCACTTTACAGATGAGGAAACTGAGGCACAGACTGGTCAAGTGACTTGGCCAAGGTCCACAGCTACTAGCGGGGTATGAGGCTGGTTTTGAGCGCAGGTCTTCCTAACTCTGGGCCCAGTACTTTTCCCTTTATGTCACGTAGCTGCCTCATCAATTAGAAAGAGTTTTTTTTTTAAATCCACCCTCTAGTCCATAATGAGTAGTAATAGTTTCTCCCTCTATGTTGCGCCTTGTCGCTGTGGCTGCCTGATGTACAGTGACACCAAACTAAGACAGGAGCACTAGTCTTGCTCCTACAGGGGCTCTTTTCCCTCCAGATGTTGAAAGTTCTTTTAGAATGGCCTTTACACTTAGTCCTCTACTAGGGAGAAGAGATAAACCCCAAAATCTCTGAGCTGGAAGGGCCTTTGGAAGCCATCTAGAACAGTGATAGGCAACCTTCTGAGCTTGGTGTGTCAAAATTCACCAAAAAACCCAAGCATAACTCAGGTGGGGTGTCACTCCGAGAAAAAACCCATCATTTCATGATATTTATAGTTTAAATAACAAAAATGTATAATTATAATACATAACTGTATTTAATAAACCAAAATAGGTAAATCAATATAGGTAGAATTGCCACCTATAGTGCACAGAGTGTCTACACTGCACTACAGCAAACGTTTCATCCTCGGCATGCGGCCCCACACTTCTCCGTATGCGGCCGCGTGCCATCGAAAATGGCTACGTGTGTCAGTGCTGACACGCGTGCCATAGGTTTGCCATCACTGATCTAGAACAATCCGTACCTCGGTAGGAATCACCTCGATACACTCCAGACAAGTGATCATCTCACCTTCTCTTGAAGCTCCTCAGTGAAAGGAAGTCTCTCTCTCTTGGTAGCCCATTGTACTCTTGGGTAGTTCTGATGGGTAGGACCTTGCCCCTTATATTAAGCTAAAATCTGATTCTCCGGGGGCACGTTTAATCCTTCTCCCATGCACCAACCCTTCAAATACTTGAAGGTGGCGATCATAGCTTCCCTCCTGCCCTGATCCTGTAAGACACCTCTCCTCTCCAGGAGAATTGTCCCACTGCCTTCAGTCATCCTTGCATGGCATGATCTTGAGTCTTGCCACTTTCCTACGCACCCTACTCTGGCTGCCCTCCCGCTTATCGATAACCTGCAAGAACTGAACACAACGCTCTAGATGAGGGCTGTGGAGAGTCGAATATGAGAGGAGTCCTGGATGTCGTGCCTCTCAGGGCAGCCCAAGATCACCTTATTGGCCCATGTTGTACTTGCTGTCTCCAAGGAACCTAAACTGAAAGAGCTGCCCAAGGTTCCATAGGTGGCTTGTGCTTCACAGTAATGCCTTCATTGGTGAGCAAACTATCTGGACCAACCACAAGCTGAAGGCTCTATATGTACATTGACAGAAGCTCAAAGTGGTCAGGCTCCATTATATGGTGCCAGCAGACCAATGCAAGGAGTTTGGTTTGGTTTTGAATGAATTGTCCCAGTCTTTCAAATCAGTTTGTTAGATGTGAGAACACTTAAGAGCCAGAGCATGCAATGGCGATAACAAAAATCTCCATAAGCAGTAGCTGCGGTCAAGAAGCTGAGGATAAGCGCCCCTGGCACGCTGTTGGCCAGGTGACGGGCTGGGCCATACAGTGTAATCTTCTTGGGTGTCCTTCTGCACAACTAGCAACTGATGTCACCAAGGCAACATTGCATGGTCTGGAGAGCTGTGGCTGTAATCAGAGGGTCTGGGTTCGAATACGGCTCTGTTACCATTTGTGTAGTTTTGAGACCAAGTCAATTAACTCCTCTGAGTTTTGGTCTCTTCATCTGTAAGAAAAAGGGGTTCCACCGGATAATTGCCGAGCCAAGGTCCCCTTTAGCCTTGTATCTCTGATTCTACGGTCTTACACCAGAGGTGGCAAACATGTGGCTCACAGGTGCCTCACGGCCCAGGCCTCAGACTCACAACACTCCCAAGTGCCATCAAACCAGATTAAAATGGAATTGGGAAATATCTAACGAGGTAATGAAAAATACAATAAAACATAATTAATATTACATTTTAAACCAAAGTCAGGGATCCTTCTATGCAGTTTGGGTGCTTCCATTTCTATTTGAGTTTGCTATCTCTGCCTTACACCAGGGCCCACCATTGCCTGAAAGACTTTTACCAGGGGACAAAGTCTCTTTATTCCACAAACAGAAACAAGCTTTAGATGAGAGGCAACATATTCACACTTGCAATTACTATGTCATCCTTTCCCATGAGAAAGTTCAGATGGGGATGGGGGAAGAGAAAAATGCACTGAATACCTGAAGGTAGTATCACCAGCAAGAAAAAGGAGACTGGGGTAGGGGAAGAAAAACTTCTCACATTTGTTCAGGGCCCCATCCTGACCATCAGAGTCCTCATCTTTAAGTACTCTATCTAGAGAGTATTTAGAGAGATACAGTGGAGTATCGGCACTCAAGTGCCAACCATGCCCAGTGTTTCAAAGATCCCAAAGTGAACATGGTTTCCGCTATATTCCTCCTCCAGGACCTGGTGACCAGCAACGTGTACGGGGTGACTTTCTGAATATTCCTGTTCCACAGAGGTCCAGCCCATGACAAATTGTGAAAGTTATCTCACTTCAGAGCCCTTCGCCAAATCTTAGACTAACAGCATCTAAGAGTTGGGAGAGACTTCAGGAGCTTCTGAGTCCAATCAAAGTGTGGAAGGGCTACGTGCTAAGGAGATGAGACGTGTTCTGCTTGGCCTCCAAGAGCAGAAGCTCAATAGGCAGAATTTCTTCTACAAGAGTAGCTCATCTGAACTACACTTGAAAATTCTTCTAGCAAAGGGAAACCCGTCACCTTCTGAAGCAGCCCATTCCACTGTTAGGAAGAGAGCTGAAATTCGCTCTCAGCAGTTTCCACCAATGTCATCTTGTTCTGCCCACTCTGAGGTCAAGCAGAACAAGACTAATCCCTCTGGCACTTGACTATCCTTCCGATATTTGAATATAGGTAGCATGGGAGAAGCAGCATGATCCAGTGGACCATGAGTCCAAAACTGGGAGGCAGAGGACCTGGGTTCAAATCTCACTCGTGTCATTGACCATGTGGGACAATGCATAAGTGACTTACCCTCTCTCTGGACTCTAGTTTCCTCATTGACAAAATGGAGGGGTTGAATTAGATGGCAACCTTCCAGCTCTAAATCTATGACCCTAAGATATCATGATAGACTTCTTCTCTATGAGCTAACGATCCTCAATTCCTTCAGCCTGCTGGCTGCCACCCTTGGGATACTCTTTGGCTTATCGATGTGCTTACGAGAATGGAGAATAATTGGTCTGACCAGGGCAGAGTATGGAACGGTAACTTCCTTATTCGGTGGTACCCATGGCCTGTCTTCATGCATAAGGTTTGCTGCTGGGGCACCATCCCAGCTATTCTCTGCCACTCTCATCCAACGTGACCAGCTGTGAAACTGGAAAGCGAGTGGACGGAGTCACTCCCAACAAGATGTTTGTGACTATAATAGTATCCCAAGGACTTTGAAAACTGACTGGGAATGTGTAGGATCACAGATTTCACACTGGAAGGGATCTGACAAGTCATCTTACCTCCTCTGATCACTTTACAGATGAAGAAGTAGAGGCCCAGGGAGGTGATGGCACTTGCCCAAGGTCACACGTAGTATACCGACACTAAAGCGGATGATGTATCAGTATCACATGAATAATGGAAATGCCAGTGGTATGTGCTTTTATGACAAATGTAGCGAGTGGCACCATGAAGTAAGAAAACTGATTAAATTAGAAAACACCCTTACCTTCCATCTTAGTATTCATTCTAAGACAAAAGAGTGACAAGGGCTAGGCAATGGGGGTTAAGTAACTTGCCCGGGGCCACATGACTAGGAAGTGTCTGAGGTCACATTGGAACCCAGGTCCTCTTGACTCTGGGCCTGGTGCTCTAACCACTGTACAACCTGGCTGCCCCAAATGGATTGTTTTATTTTTTTATCAATACAAATCTATTATTTTATTTTTTTAATCCTTTCTATTGATCATTTAAGAAAACCTTTCCATGGTTACATGATTCATGCTCTTTCCCTCCCCTGGATTATTTTTCTTAAAGAAATAAATTCAATTCAACAAACATTTATGAAGCACCTGTCAGGTCCTAGGCACCATGCCAGGCTCTGAGGATACAAAGACAAAGTCCTTGCCCTCAGGAAGTTTATATTCTCCTAGGGGAAACCACATATAGAGAGGTAAGTAAATACAGAATATACGCAAACTACGAAGGGGAGCAATCAGCAAAGCCTTCTTGTAGGAGGTGGCACTTGGGCAGGGCTTTGAGTGAAGCTCCAAGAGAGGCAGAGCTGAGGAGTAAGATGGGTCCGTGCAAAGATTCTGAGGTGGGAGATGGAATGTGGTATATGGGGAAACAGCAAGTAGGCCAATTTGGTTGGAATGTAGAGTACGTGAGGGGGAGTAACATGTCATCAGCCTGGAATGAGTGATCTGTGAACATCTTCCCAAACCCCAGGGTCTTACTTCTCCTGGGGGAGGGGAACTGGCAGGCCTCCAACTGCAGGCCTGCCTCCTTCCAGATTTCTGCTGCAGGGCCTGGAGAGACTCCTGGAAGACCAGTTACATTTTGAAACTCAAAGAGAACCTACTGCCATGGCTCGTGACACTGAAAACTGTGCCTGCCATATCAATAGCATCCTTCAAAGGAGTCTCCCTGTGAGATGATACCTGCAGACAGTCACTGCAATTTGGGGAAGGGGGGATTCAGCAGGAGCTGCTGCTACCACGATGCTTGCAGGCTATGTCAGATGGCTAGGTGGGGGAAGGGTTTGGTTTTTTGTTTGTTTGTTTTTTTAAACCCTTGTACTTCGGTGTATTGTCTCATAGGTGGAAGAGTGGTAAGGGTGGGCAATGGGGGTCAAGTGACTTGCTCAGGGTCACGCAGCTGGGAAGTGGCTGAGGCCGGGTTTGAACCTAGGACCTCCCGTCTCTAGGCCTGACTCTCACTCCACTGAGCTACCCAGCTGCCCTGGGGGAAGGGTTTGGAAAGGAGAGGCCAGAAGATCACCTAAGAAGCTGTAACAATATGCCAGGCAGAGGTGAGGTGGTGAGGCCTGAATCCACCTGGTAAAGGTGGGGCAACAGGACAAGTGTAGGAAGAGATATTATGAAGGGAAAAGAACGGGACCTGGTAACTGCAGAGAAGAGAATCAAAGGTGACTGGAGCCTGGGCAACAAAGAATCATGGGGCTATTGATGCAACTAGGGGAGCCAGGAGGAAAAAGGAGCCATGCAGGAAAGATGAGCAGTTTAGTTTGTTGAATGTCGAGGCGGAGGAAAGGCAGGGCATCCAGGTGGAAATGGCCAGAAAGTATCCAAGATGTTGGACTGGAGATCAAAAGAGCCATCAGACTTGGAGAGGGAGACCCGGGACTCGCCCACATGGATGACAGGGTATATGGGAGAAAATATAGAAAACAACAGAAAAAGGCAGAGGGCTGAAGCTAGAACCTTGGGGAATGACCACGTTAAAAGATGGAGAAGGAAAAGGACCGAGGCAAAGAACTATAGTCTCATACTCCAATAGCAGAAGGAGACTTAGGATGATGCAGTGTTGTGGCCATTGTCAGAGGAGAGACTTTTAAGGAAGGGCTGGGTGGTCAGTCACCGTCAGATATTAACGGAGGGTCGGGGACATGAAGGCTAAGAAAAGCGTCCTTGATTTGGCATTTATATAATGGCTGGTGTCCTTTGCATCACGTTATCAGAAGAGTGAAGGGAACAGAAACCAAATAATGAGTAGGTAAATCATGGAGGCCAAGATGTAGATGATTTGCTCAAGAAGAAGCTTAAAAGGGATAGACTGGAGGATTTGAAGATCCACCGTGGTGGATGTCCTCGGGAAGTAATGAATCCTCTTTGATACCATATTCCATGCAGGTATAAAGTAGGCCATGGGTTAGCATGCCTAGAAGAGGGGGAAGTTATTCAGATGCCAGGGATCAAAATAACTGGAGCCTCTTTCGAACACTGTTCTGGGCAGTAATTCATCGCATATGTCCGAGAGAATCCAAAGCCAGGCCAAGAAGACTCAATTAAAAGTGTATGGCTAGTTCCGTAGGAAACACTTGGCACATGTTCTAAGTGAAATGCAGGTGTGTTAATTGCTCTCCTAGGAACCCAGCCAGTGTGGGCAGTTCCTGGAGGGACACTCGGGAAAACGTTTAGAAAGCGCTTGCTGTTTGAAAAAAGGTGGGTTGGTTTTCCATTTCCTGAGCGCCATTTGGTTGTTGCCATTCTCCCTCATTTCCTAAATCAGTTTTTCCACTGGAGCCATCTCCTTCCCCCCAACCCTGAAGTAAATGCACAATAAAGAAGAATTGACAAGGCAAGCAATTCATAGACATTGATGATACGTTTGGTTAAGAATTGCTGGTAGAAGGGGCAGCTGGGTGGCTCAGTGGATGGAGAGCCAGGTCCAGAGACGGGAGGTCCTGGGTTCAAATCTGGCCTCAGACACTTCCTAGCTGTGTGACCCTGGCAAGTCACTTCACCCCCATTGCCTAGCCCTTACCACTCTTTTGCCTTGGAGCCAATACACAGTATTGATTCTAAGACAGAAAGTAAGGGGTTAAAAAAATCACTGCTGGTAGAAGTCAGTGGTGGGGACAAATTGGACTTCTTTCCAAGACATCATCTTCATTGGAAGCCAGGAATATCCAACGGTGGGAGAGTATAGATCACATGGAATGTGAAAGCCAGACGGCCAAGACTCAAGCACAAGTTTTCTGACCCCAGATCTAAGGCTCATCACGCTAGTGGTCCAGGCACAGAGGCAAATTATAGGAGAAGGAATACTGGGTTGGAGTCAAGAATCTTGGATTCGCATCCTAGTTTTGCTCCTCACTATCATATCTGGGTAACTCTGGACGAGCCCCGTGACTGTCTCCAGGCTCAAAAAGCAAAAGGATTGTACTAGACAGTCCCCAAGACTCCTGCGAATTCTAGATCTGGATTAATTAAATGACTTCTACCTCCTTACACAGAAGGAGCCTTCTCCTTCCCAGGGACTAGACTTAAAGGCAACTTAGAGATGATCTGGCCCTGGCCCTGCATTTTGCAGATGAAGAAACCGAGACCCAGAGACAGCACGTGACTTGCACAAATGTCCCTAGCGAGGAAGAATCCGAGCCAAAAATGAAGCCAAGTCTCCTGACTCCAGGGCCAATGGCCTTTCCCCCCCCTTTCATCATGAAAAAGAGAATGAGGCTGCCTAAAGAAGGGAAGTCATGGGGAAAAGGGCAAAATCTCCTCAGTGCCTCATTAAGCTCATTCTCCAATGTTAGCAACCTCTCTTATTTGGTATGCGCTGCTCTGGAGCTGCATAGTGAACAAGCTTAGAAGAGCTATTAGTATTCAGTGTAAAGAGAACACTGGCCACACAAAGGGCATCCAGACAATGAACAGACCCCACAAGTCCCAGAAAGGTGAAAAGCAAGCTTCTGGCAGTGAGCCACTCAAAGTAAAAGCAGAAAACTTCAGAAAAGAGGCTTTCTCCAAGTCCCTAGAAAAGAAAGAGGGAGGGAGGGAAAGGAAGAAAAGAAAGAGGGAAAGAAAGAAAGAAAAGAAAGAGGGACGGAAAGGAAGAAAGAAAAGAAAGAGGGAGGGAAAGGAAGAAAGAAAAGAAAGAGGGAGGGAAAGGAAGAAAGAAAAGAAAGAGGGAGGGAAAGGAAGAAAGAAAAGAAAGAGGGAGGGAAAGGAAGAAAGAAAAGAAAGAGGGGCTCCCAGTTATGGGAGAGGGAAGGAAGGTTGGTCCTTGGAAAATTCTTTCCTCAATGCAGATTGTTTCTCCTGCTACAATCACTTCCTAATAACAGCTCCCCCATCGCCATAGCATCCTCCTTTACCAAAAAACAAACAGCTCCATAAAGTCTGTCCCAAACAGCTTCCACAGCTGTGACAGAGTGTGCAGCATTTTATACCCATCTACCACAGCTCAACAGAGAGGAAGGAATGTCCTGACGTCTTAGGCACAGAATGGGAGAGCTGGAAGGCACCTCAGCAGCCATCTAGTCAAAGCCAGCCAACAAAGGAATCCCCTCCATGACATACCCAATGAGTCCAGCCTCTGCTTGAAAATCTCCAAGGAAAGAGAGGATGCCACTTCTCAGGGGAGCCACTTCTGCTTGTTTTAGTTTATTTTAAACATTTTTTTTGTTCAAAACTTGAACATTAAAGAAAGTATTTCCATTCACACATCGATACACAAAAGGAAGATTTTATAGGAAACTTGTGAATCTCCATTTCATACCGCTGGCTTTTAAAAAGCATATAATAAATCTGTTCCTTACTTTCAGAATTATCTTGCTTTTCTGTTTCTTAACTTCCCTCTGTTCTCATCTGTATATTTAAAAAAACCTGTTAGATGAGGGTCTTCTTTTTTCTGGCATCACTATTGTAACTTCATCCATCCCCCAATTAAAAACCAAGAGAAATGAAGAGAAAAAAATCCTCATGTAACCAATAAGCATAGTCAAACAAATGAATCCCAAAATATCTGTCCCTTTCTGTATCTTGTGGCCATCCCTCTCGATTGGGAAATGAGAGACATGTTTCTTCACTGGTCCTCTCAAAACATGGTTAATCACTGATCAGGATTCTTAAGTGTTTCAGAGTCATTTTTTTCGGTACAACCTTGTGGTCCTTGGGTGGGTGAATTGTTCTCCTGGTTCTGAGCATTTCACTCTGTGTCACTTCATAACAAACAAGATTCTCTGAAATAATTTCCTTTGTAATATCTTACAACATGATATTCCATTATGTTTATATGCCATAATTGGTTCAGTCATTCCCCATTTATCAAGATTACCTATGGTACACCTTCAGATTCCAGTTATTTTCTTTTATCCCCCACCTCCCCTACTTAAAATTTCCCCCCATCTTTCTGCTTTCCTTCTTTATTTTTATTGATTTCATTTTATTTTCTCCCAATTACACATAAAAATCGTTTCAAACATTTAAAAAAGAATTTGGGGTGGCAAATTCTCTCTCTCCTTCCCCCTCCATTGAGATGATAAGCAATGTGATATCGATTTTTACATGTGCAATCATGTATGAAAAACATTCTTCCTTATTAATCCCTTTGTGCAAGGAAACTCTAAGGAAAAAAAAATTAAAAAGGAAAGTGAAAAAAAGTTTGCTTTGGTCTGGATCCCAAAGAACTCCATCAGTTCTTTTTCTCTGAAAGCAGGTGGTATTTTTTTTATCATGAATCCTTTGGGATTGTTTTCAATCATTTTATTGCTGAGAATAGCTAAGTTATTTACAGTTGTTCATTGTACAATATTACTGTCACTGTGTGCAGTGTTTTCCTGGTTCTGCTTATTTCACTCTGCATCAGTTCATGGAGGTTTTTCCAGCTTTTTCTGAAATCACTATAGGAAATGATGAATAGGATAACACTATTCCATCATCATCATCATCTATAATTTGTTCAGCCATTCCCTAAATGATGGATAGTCTGTCAATTTCCAATTCTTTGTCTCCACAAAAAGAGCTGCTACAAATATTTTTGTATAAGCAGGTCCTTTCTTCTCCCTTTTAAAAATCTCTATGGAATATAGACCTAATAATGGTATTACTGTATCAAATGGTAAGCACAGTTGTATAGCCCTTTGGGCATAGTTCCAAATCACCGTCCAGAATGGTTGTATCAGTTCACAACTCCACCAACAATGTATTAGTGTCACAATTTCGTCACACCCCTTTGAACATTTATCATTTTCCTTCATTGTCATATTGGCCAGTCTGATAGGTGTGAGGTTCTCAGAGTAGTTTTAATTTGCATTTATCTAATCGAGATTGATTTAGAACACTTTCTCATATGGTTATTGATAGCTTTTGTTTCTTCATCTGAAAAATGCTTGCTCATATCCTTTGAGCATTTGTCAATTGGAGAATGACTTGTGGTCTTATAAGTTTGATTCAGTTCTCTATATATTTGAGAAATGAGACCTTAATCAGAGAAGTTTACTGTAAAATTTTTCCCCAGTTTGTTTTTCCCTTCTAATCTTGGTTGCATTGGTTTTGTTTGTACAAAAGCTTTTTAAATCAATATAACAAAAATGATTCATTTTACATCTTATAATGTTTTCTATACATTGTTTGGTCATAAATTCTTCCCTTCTCCATAGATATGACAGGTCAACTATTCTATGTTCCCCTAATTTGCTTATGGTGTCACCCTTTATGTTGAAATCATATACCCATTTGGACCTTATCTTGGTATAGGAGGTGAGATAGTGGTTTATATCTACTTTTTGCCATACTGTTTTCCAGTTTCCCCAGGAATTTTTGTCAAAGCCTTTATATAATTTCTGATGCTGATTGTTTTCCTAATGTCGAATCATCCTTATGTCACTGATTTCAGTCCAGCACGATCATAGTGAAGAAATTATTTTCTTTTATTTCTAGAAACTCTTGGCTAGTATTTGATCTAAAACTTTTTCATCAATATTCCTTAGTGCTATTGGTCTATAGTTCTCTTTTTCTTCATTACTCCTCAATGATTTGGTTATTAAGATTAGAGAAACAGGGATAGGGCCTGGATAGGAAATTTCATTGTTATAGGAAACTCCCTTCTCTAATGCAGCTTGGCATCTTCTTTGAAATGTAAAATCTTATAGAATTTCCCCAGGTATTGAGAGAACAAGTGACTTGCTCAGGGTAACACATCCAGGATGGGTTGGAGGAGGAAATTGAACTCAGGTCCTCTTGACTCCAAGTTCTCCATCTACTGTTACATGATGCATCTCATATCAATATCATATTTGTCTTAGAAAAGGAGTATGATGGAGTACCTTCTTTATTTTATTGAGAACAATTAATATAGCACAGGCATTAATTGTTCTTTTGATATTTAAGAGAATTACCATTTAAATGCTTTTGAGATTTTCTTTCTCCCTTTGTCAATTTTAATTTATCACTTACTTAATTTCTCTTTTAGAACTGGGTTGTCAGAACTGGTAAGAGTGACGGATTAGGAGGAAGCAGGCCAGTCCAGCCCTTTCATATAACAATCAAGGAACAGAGCATGCAACTAATACAACTGAAAAATAACTTAAAATTTTAATTTTCTTCTGAAAATTAAAGAAGTGAACAAAATTGAATTTTAATGAATAGAATCAGGAACATTTTTTGGGGGAAAATCAATAAAATAGACAAAAGTCTGATAAAAATGATGAAACTCAAATTGTACAATTATATGTCAATAAAATTGGCAAGCGAAATGGATGTCTATAATATACAAGATGTGAATGTTAACAGCATTAAACGAGAATTTAAATAACCCAGTTCAGAAAAAGAAACTGAACAAACCATAAGAATACAGATATAATGCGTAATGTGTGAAGAACAGAGAGAAGACCATTTTGGCTCCACAGGGAAGATGGGCAGCAGTGTGTAGGATGGACTGAGATGGTGACAAGACAGGAGGCTGTTGCAATAATGTAGGTGAGAGGCGATTAAAAAACTAATGGTAGACATGGAAAGAGAGAAAAGGAGTGGAAAGCAAGATATGTGAAGGTAGAAACAGAAAGCATTAGCAACTGAATGGACATGTGGTGTGAAGGAGACAGAGGAGGACAGGCTAATGGTGAGGTTCTGAACCTGGGAGACTTAATATGGTGGCTTCTTCCATCAAAAGAGGGAGAATTTAGGGAGAAAGATAAGGCATCAGCACAGAAAATATAGACTTTTCCTTAATATAATAAATAAACTATTTAAAATGAAGATCCAGCATCATAGGTAATGGGAATAAACTAAAAGCTTTCTTACTAAGATCAGGGTGAAGCAAAGATGTCCATTATTATCCCTATTTCTTCTTATACTCTTTTAAATGCTATCTATAGCCATAAGATTTTTTTAAAAAGAAATTGAGGGGGGCAGCTGGATGACTCAGTAGATAGAGAGTCAGGCCCAGAGATGGGAGTTCCTAGGTTCAAATCTGGCCTCAGACACTTTCTAGCTGTGTGACCCTGGGCAAGTCACTTACCCCCCATTGCCTAGCCCTTACTGCTCTTCTGCCTTAGAACCAATCCACAGTATTGATTCTAAGATGGACAGAAAGGGTTAAAAAAAGAAAGGAAAATTGAGGGACTAAGCCTAGGCAAGGGGGAAACTAGATGATCACTTTTTGCAGAGGATATGATGGCCTGCTTGGGGAACCCTAGAGAGCCAAATTAATGGAAGCAATTCATAACTTAAATAAAGTAGCAGGATATGAAGTAAATCCACAGAAATCATCAGAATCTCTATGTATTTAAAAAAAACCATTGGGAAGAGACAGAATAATTCTATTTGAAATAACTACAGAACGTATAATGTATTGGGAATCTACATGCCAAGGCATGCACAGGAACTATTATAAATACAACTACAACACGCTTTACAAAAATAAGAGCAGATCCCCCTAACTGGAGAAATATTCGTTGCTCACAGATAGGCTGACAGAACAATCAAAATTACAGTATTATCTATCATCCATTTAGTACCCATAAGATCTCAAGGGAAAGAACTGCTGTGGGGGCAATGATGGAAGGGACAGTTTCAGAGAAATCTGAGGAGACTTTAGGGAAAAGACTCCTCTCTGGGGCCCAATGATGAAGCTTGTTCTGTACCACCTGACTGAAAGAGAAGAGACACACTCCAAATGAAGACTAAGACATGTATTTTTGGATACAGCCAATGTGGGAATTTGTTTTCCTTGATCGGGTTTGATTACAACGGTTTGTTTTGGTTGTTTATTTTTTCATGGGGACGGGGAGGCTGGAGGAAAAGGAAATGTTGGGATGAGGATTCTGACCGAACCTCCCCCAAATGAAAAGAGAACATGAAGAAGGCTAGAAGAAATCAGAGGCAAGCAGTGCAGCTTTAAGAGGTACATGCTGAGGTAAGCTCTATACAAGAGAGATTGGCAGTTCCGTCTTATCCTTTTGCCCTATGTCAATGAACCATTTAGAGGCAGAGTGCCAGGCCCCACCCCTACCCCACCCCCTCAGACTGAGTGTCAACCAGCTTACCCTAGACAGGGGAGGGATGAAGCACTCCCATTGGGCTGCTGGGCAGAGAGGAAGGAGATGAGAGGCATGTGGAAAAGGGAAGGCAAGTGGCCCAAGTGCTCCGCTCCCTTCCAGCTCTGCTGCCTGTGAGCCGCCCACCTGACCTCCAGTGTGCCCCCATTAAGCTGCTGGGCAGAGGTGGCGGATATGAAAAACTGTCATCAGGCACAGTGGAGAGGGGGAGGGGAGCAGCTCCATCCAAGTCCCTCTGCCTTTCTGGTAATTAACTCTGGGGGAGGGAAGGTGGCCGAGTGCTCACAGAGAGTGCTCTGTGTGCCATCTTTGATACCTGTGCCATAAGTTTGCCATCACTGGCCTACATTATAGCTGAAAATATTTGTTTTATTTAGTGTATGTAAAGGTTAGAAGAAGAAAATAAATTAGAAAGACAAACAAAGATAGACCTGAACGGTGAAAGGCAACAATTACTCCTGATTGGGCCATTCTGATGTAATACAAATGGCAATGCTACCCAAGTTAACTCACTCGTTAAGTTCCATACCAATCAAACTGCAGAAGGATAACTTTCTAGGGCTGCTTCTCTGGCTGTCTCCCAGTTTCAGTAGGTCCATGAGCTTGGAAATGAGCAGGTCCATATTTGCTCTCAATGTCTGTGTTCTGAATCATGTTATCCAGCTGGGCCTAGATGTGAGCCTGGACTCTTGGTTTAGATTCACGCCTGGGTTAGAGTAAGAGCCATTTCCATAGAAACATACCAAAAGAACCACCAAAAAAAAAACACAAAAAAAACCCTTGGCCTGCAATGCCAACGTTTGACCACAAGAGGGAGGCAGCAGGAGGTGGGGCACAAATAGATAAGTCTATCTAGAAAAGCAGAGGGGAGTAAAAAAAAAAACCCCAAGCCTTCTGGGCCTGCAATACCAGTGTCAGGCCACAAGAGGGAGACTGCAGGTGACGGCTTGTGCACAACACTGGGCTACAGAGGAGCTGGGGCGCACTACGAAGGAACACACAAAAGAAGGAGTCACAAACGACTCAGGATTCCACATAGCGTAACAAAGGGGTCACACAGGGGCAGAATCACATAAGGGAAAGGCCACACATGACAAAGCGGGTGAGGGGGCAGGTCCATCGCAGGGTCACTTGGGGTGGAGTTACACACAATGGAGGACATGAGGCCGTGCCGGACTGGGCATGTGCTGGCACAAGAAGGGGTTACACAAGAGAGGGAGATGTATGACTTAGGTTGACACAAGTCGCAGGGTCACATGGGGCAGTCATGAGCAATGGAAAGGGGTGGGGTCACATGATATGACATGCTATGGGTTGGCCCCCAAGGGGTCACATGGGGAGGCAAGGTCATGTAGGGAAAATAACACGCGTGACTGAGTCCATGCAAAGGCAGAGTCTAATAGTGCCACATCACATCATGGGTGGGAATGGGCAGGCTCACTAGCGGCATGTAAGATGGATGACTTGGATGGAGTCACACAAAATGGAGGTCCTGTAAGGAAGGAAACACATGACAGGGTTCATAAAGGGGTGCAGTCACGTGCCATCGGGGTTACATAGGGTGGGGTCACACATGATGTAGGCTGTCACATGAGGGAGGGAACATATCTGGGAAGGGGGCTTGACTGGTGGCATGGAAGATAGATTACTTCAGGTGACACAAGACACAGGGTCACATGGGGAAGGGTCATGTGTGATAGATGTCACATGGGGAAGGGAACACATGTGATAGTGTTCACATGGGGTCATATGTTCTTCAGGTGGTGTGAGGAAAGTAACATGTGACAAGGTTTATGCAAGGGCAGGATCACATGACATGGAGTATACTGTGGGATAACCCACAAGAAGCAGTTATGCCATGCTCGGTGGGGGTTGGGGAGGGCAGGTTCACTGGGATGAACTGAAGAGCAATATGGGTTGGGTATGTAGGGTTCACGGGCCACAGAAGTCACATGTGGAAAGGAACACACCTGACACAGTCACATGGGGGAAGGATCATGTACTATCACACATGCCGTGGGTTCACATATGATAGTCACATAAGGGAAAGATGTGTGGCTTGGGTCATGGATGATGATGCAGGATCACATGTAATAAGATTCCATGGGTGTGGTTGGGTCACATGATGGCAGATTCATGCTCGATGGAGGTCACACAGGAAGGGAACATGTGTGATAGGGTCCATGCAAGGAAGAAAAATATAATAGGGTTCACACAAAGGCTAGATTACATTGTGTCATGCATGTCATGGATGTCCGCGCAAGTGGTCGTGTGGAGGTGGGTGACACAAGTGGGAGAGCACACTCAGAGAGGGGGGTGGCTTCCCTGGAGCCATAGAAGATGTATGTCTTGCGGTAACATTAGAGATACTGTCACATGGGGTAGGTCATGCATGATGGAGGTCACACAAGGCAGGCTACCGATATGACAGGATTCATGTGGGGGGTTCATGTGATGTAACACATGCTATGGTTTTATCCCATGACATGGAAGTTGGGGTCACACAGTAAGGAGGTCACCCATGAGAGGAACTTTGCCAGCAGAACAGAAGAAGCGTGACTTCAGGTAATGTAAGATGCAGGATCACATGGGGAAGGGAACATGCATGACAGGGGTAGGAGTGGAGTCACATGGTATGCATGTCATCACCCATGACAAGGGGTCACGTGGAAGAGAACATGAGAGGATTCATGAAAGGGCTATCACATGGTTTTCACACAAGGTGTCATGTGGTGTTGCGTCGCAAGGGAGAGTGCACACGTGAGGAGCAGGCGGCTTCATTGGCAGAAAGGAAAATGCAGGGTCATGTGGGACATGGTCATGGGAGAAAGGGTTTATGTAGGAGCAGGGCCACATGGGGGCAGGTTCAGGTGGAAAGAGGACACGCAGGGATGGGCTCACACACAAAATAGGGTCACATGGAGGAGAGATGTGTGGCTTGGGGTTGGGGGTGACAAAGGGTCACATGGGGTGTGGAGTGGCTGCCTGAAGGGGGTTACAAAGGGACAGAGTCACATGGGGTAGGATCACATGACAAGGTTCACCCAGGAGTATCATGTGGTGCCACACAAGAAAGATTTTCCAGGTGTCACATGGAAGCTATCGTATGAAGAAGGGAATACATGGGAGGGGCTTCGTGTGATATGTGGTGATGGACAACAGAGGTCACATGAGGAAGAGAAACATGTGGCAGGATTTACACAGGGGTGGGTCACATGATGCATGCCATGGGTTTTCCCACAAGAGGTAGTCAGGTAGGGGTGGGGGCTGTTCACATGGGGTGGGTTTACTCAGGGCATCTGCAACCACCATGGGGGTCTGGTGAGGTAGGTTCAGGCACAATGGTGGCCAAGTGGAGAAGGGAACACCTGACAGGATTGGTGCAGTTGTAGAGTCATGTAGTAGGTTCATGAAGGGTCCAGGGTCATGTGGGAGAAAGATGTATGGCTTGGGATCATCGGTGGTGCCAGGTCACATGGTATGCATGTCATGAGTTTATCTGCAACGAAAGGTCATGTGGGGGCAGGGTCACATGGAGAGGGAGCACATGGGGGGGGCTTCACTAGTGCCATAGAAATATGACTCGGGGTGACCCAAGACACAGGATCACATGGGATGGGGTCATGAGAGTTCATGTAGTTCATGCAGGGTCTGGCCTCACATGATGTAGGGTCATGTGAGAAGGGGTCATACACAGTGTGGTTTCACACATGACATGGAGTCATGGGGGGGTTCCACTTGGCATGAATTGATGTCATGTAAGCTGTACAACTTTGGGTCATGTACAATGTGGGTTCACACACAAGGGGAAGGGATCATGGGGGAGCAGAACACACATGGCATGAGCCTTGATGAGGTTTCAAACACAACAAGGTTCATGTGGGGGTGGAAACATGCAACAAGGGTCATGGAACCTGTGGGTCAAAAGGGGGGTCACGGAGGCTGGGTCATGCCGGATCCAGGGTCAAGCAGTGTCATACACTATGCAAGGTCACACATGATGAATGATTCAGATCACAGATGAGAAGTGGTCATGTGGAACACAGTCACGCAATAGATCAAGGTATGTAGGAGCCGGGCCTACCTACTTCAAGGAGCTACCCAGGAGGTGGTCCTAGTACCATGTAGAGTTTCACAGGAGAAAAAAAATAACCAAATCTAGTTTTTTTAATGCTTCAAATCACTAGTAGAAAAATGCAAATTGAATAGACATGTATAATTAGAGAAAGCTAAGAAAATAACTCAGGTTCTCCCTCACACGCATCCCCCAAAAATGAACACTGTTGGTGAAGCTTTAATCTTGTCTTGTCATTCTGGAAAACCATCCAGAACAATCCATCACTAGCACTATGAGGCTTAGACCCCAGAAAGGTCTAAGAAAGGGAGAAGGACCCATGCATACAAAAAGATTCCAAGCACTTGTTTGTAGTATCACAACATTGCCTATAAACTAGGGCGGTGATGGTGAACCTTTTAGAGATGGAATGCCAGGCCCCCCAACCCCCAACAGACTGAGTGCTGCACCCACCTGCCCCTTAGAGACCACATGCCTTGCCATGCTGCTTCCCCCACCAAGTGCCAGGTGTACCCTGCCTCCCCTTACCCTATACAGGGGAGGGAGGAAGCACTCCCATTGAGCTGCTGGGCAGAGAGGTGGGGGATGTGAAAAAATGTAATCAGGCACAATGGAGAGGGGGAGGGGAGCAGCTCCACCTGAGGCCCTCTACCTTTCTAGTAGTGAACTCGGTGGGGGAGGGGAGAGGGAACCATGTGCCCACAAAGTTCTCTTTGTGCCATAGGTTCACCATCACTGAACTAAGGAATAGCCAGCTGAACAAGTTCCAGTATGCAAATGCCAACCTCTGTTTCCCAGCAGAGTGCCTGACACATAGTAGGTACCATCAAAATGTTAGCTGTCATTGTGATCATTTTGCCATTTCTACCAAATGTACAGCCTTTTATCAATAGCCAGCTAGCCAGTGCTCACCACAGTGCAAGGCACAGAGCAGACCCCTAATAAACGATCCATTTGTCCCCATGTTAGCCAACATGTGGCCTACTTATTTTAGTCACCTTAACAGCTCAATCACAACCACTGAGGAGCAGATTGTTTACCCAGCATCAACCCTAATAGAACCTGGGATCCGCCATTCTGACTTCACATCAGTGGGGACAAGATGAGGCTGAGAAAATAGATCCAAGTGACTTTAGGCCTTCCTCTTGCCTCTCACATCCCATCCCAGGCACTTAAAATCAATCATTAAACATTCATTTCTTTGAGTCAAGAAGGATTCCAGTAACAATGCAAAGTAGACCCACAAGGGAAAACACCTTCAATCCCTGTTGGCTACCATTTTAATAAGGATCGGTCAAACTCTGAAGATCCTGGAGGGAATTCCTTCAAGACCTTCTACAACGTTCACTGCCCTTAACAGACATTCAAATATTTGCTCTAACATTTCGAGGATCTCTGATTTCATAGCAATAACATAGCATAACTTAGAGTTGTTGAGAGTCACCAAAGACGCCATCATCATGTGATCGGCCCAGGGATACACTTTTCCCAATTTTTCTGGACTCACCCTTGGACAAGAGACACACAAAAGTCATCACTGGGCCTGTAGTCAAAGTCCTTCCAGCTTGGTGGGAAATTACAGAAGCTTGTACTCTACTGGTAGAGCCCTTGAGTACTCAGGGTCACCTCAGTGCCATAATGAACAGGATGAGATTATTACTCTCATTATTTTCATTAAGTCTGGGAAAAGTATTCAGATATTTCCTAGAATTTTCAGGCCTAACATATTTTTGAGATCAACTAGTTCAATTCTTTCTTTTTAGAGATGAAGAAATTAAGACTCAGAGGAAGAGAAACAACTTATCCAAGATCATACAGCCCTGCAGAACTTGGGTTCACTCCAGGTTTTCTTACTCCAAAGCCAGAGGCTCTTTCCACTACAACAGGAGTGCTACAGTGGTGCCCATGAAATATTAATCTGTGTGTGTGTGTGTGTGTATCTCCTTTTCTATTCCCATAAGCCTCAAGTACACTGAGAAGAAGGCAGAGATGGAGAGGAATCCTACGACTCATTTTACCTTCCGTGTTTCTCCCAGGCTACACCATCTATTGTTTTTTTTTTAGTTACCTTTTTTTGCAATATCAACCGTTTAATTTTTCTCCCTCACGCTTTCCCCCTCTGCAATGAAAATACATCCTAAAGATCCTGAAAGATGTGGGTAGTCTGTATCATCAGGTTAGGTTGATATTGTTAATACTCTGATTCAACAGGCTTATGTGTCTGGCTTAGAAGCCTGACCATTGTGTAAATAGAAAATTTGTACCCCTGAAACTACATTACCCAGCATCCCTTTCCTTTTCGTCCCCACGTTGCATAGATAAAGTGGTGTGTAAGCCCACCCTTCGTCTCTTCTCTCGCTTGCGAGGCTGGGAAAGCTGGCTTTACTCAGGCTTTTACTTTTGTCTTTTTATTCCTTTTACTTTTTATCCCTTTTACTACAAGTTATGATTATTAAATCTTATTAAATATAATATTTGGAGTTATTGTATACTAATTTTTAAGCTCATACCACCAATGAGAACATTGAGAAACTATGAGAAAATATCTTCCTGTTCCAAGGGCCCGGTTTACAGAGAACTTTTGGGACACGGCCCTTCATAGACTGAGATTTGATTGTATTCATTTGCCAGGCCAAGTGGAGTACAGGTCCACTCAGTGTCCTCTCCCTTCATATCCCAGAATCCTTTACTTCTCCCTCATCCACAGTACCTCCAGTTAGAAGGGACAGCAATGGTCATCTAAGCCAACACATACCTGAAAAAGAATTCCCTTGATAACATGTCCAATGAGGTGACCAGTAAGGGGAAGCCTACTACTACCTCTTGGGGTATTTCCACCTTGGGACAACTCCAACTGTTAGGAAGCTTTCCCTTGTTTCAAGCTGAAATCTGCCTCTGTGATTTCTAGCCATTCCCTCTAGTTCTAGCCTCTGGGGCCAGAGAGTACAAGTCTGATCTCAGTTGCACAGGATAGCCTTTAAGAGATTTGAAAATGGTTAGCATAGGGGGCAGCTGGGTAGCTCCATGGATTGAGAGCCAGGCCCAGAGACAGGAGGTCCTGGGTTCAAGTCTGACCTCAGACACTTCCTAGCTGTGTGACCCTGGGCAAGTCACTTGACCCCCATTGCCTAGCCTGACCACTCTTCTGCCTTGGAGCCAGTACACAGTATTGACTCCAAGACAGAAAGTGAGGGTTTAAAAAAAAGAAAATTAAAAAAAGAAAATGGTTAGCATGTCTCCCCTAAGGCTTCTTCTTGCTCAGGCTAAAGATTTCCCACGCCTTGAATTATTCCTCACATAGCATGAACTGGGGCCCTGCGCCATATCACTTGCTTCCTCTGGACTCTTCAGTTCATCAGTGTCTCTAAAAGGGCGTACTGCCTTAGTGCCCAAAGTGTGTGCCTTAGCACGATGTTCTGGCTGTCGTACGACCAAGGCTTTTACCTCTCCAATCCTGTCTTTTTTTATAAACCCTCACCTTTTGTCTTAGAATCAATACCGTGTATTGGTTCTAAGGCAGAAAAGTGGTAAAGGCTAGGCAATGGGGGTCAAGTGACTTGCCCAGTGTGGAGATTAAAATTAATATCTAATAACTAAATATTATATATTTAATAAAGTTTTTTTATTAATAACAAACTAACAAAGGAGGCCTAACTAAAAGGTTACTAGCCAGCCCGCTCCCAGGAGCAAAAGAGAAAGAATGAGTTGGAACCTCAGAACTTATACAAATGTGACCATGCAAATGTAAACAAAAGGAAAAGTATTATAGGTAATACAGAAAAGAATTCTGGGCAATGCAGTCTTTAGGGGTTCAAGATTTTCCAATTATGCACCACGGTCACACAGCTAGGAAGTGTCTGAGGCCAGATTTGAACCCAGGACCTCCCATCCCTAGGCCTGGCTCTGAATCCACTGAGCCACCCAGCTGCCCCCTCTAATCCTGTCGTAATGAACCCTAATATTTTATTTGCTTCCTCAGCTGCCACCTGCCCTATTGCTCTGTTCACTCATAAAGGCCTTGTGGTTCATCGGAATCCCTTGGTCTTCTCTAGACTATAACCACTGTCTAGCCAGGCCTCCTTCAACTTGTACTTGTGGAAGCTAATTATTAGAACCCAAGTGTAAGATTTTACAGCTACCTCTACCCTCCTGCATTCAGCCCAGTGCTCCAGCCTGTTGAGATCTTATCAAATTTTGACCATTCTACAACATATTTGATGTCCTCCGTGATGATGTGTGCCATGTGTATCATTAGTACCTCTGCACAAGTCACTGAGCAAACTGCCCAATGGCAGCAGGAAGTCAAGCTCCAAGTCCTTCTTCCAAGCTGATGTGGAAACGTGAAGGACCCTTCTTTCAGTCCCATCCTTCAACCAAGTTCAAGGATGAGGCCCTTGGTCACCTAGCTGAAGCTCAATCTTTTCTTCAAGAACAGCCTGGGAGACCTTGTCAAAGGCTGATTGGCTGCCCTGCTTCCAGTCCCTCCCATTCCAATCTATTCTCCATAGAATGGCCAAAATAGTGGTCCTAACTAATGGCGTAGGTCTGCTCGAGGTTTCCCACTACTCTTCAGAACTTGTGCTGGCTCTCTATTGCCTGCTCCAGGATAGAGATTCTTAACCATTTTGGTGTTGTGGACCCCTTCGGTGAAGCCCATGTACCCCTTTTGGCAATACTGCTTTTAATTGCTCAGTTTCCGTTAAAAGTAAGTGAAAATAACAATGTCTTTTTTTTCCCATCCAAGTTCTTAGACTCCCTGAAATCTACTCATTGGACCTGTCGGGTGTTAAGAACTTTGCCCTAAATTAAAATACAGACTATTTATCCTGGCTTTAAAGGCCCTCTTCAGGTTGCCTCCAGCCTTCTCGTCTGGCCCTGCAGTTTGTTCCCTTCACAAAATCCACCTTTGACCCAAAGAAGATTCCTGGACGTTACCTCCCCGGCCTTCATACGTCTGCAGAAGCTGCCTTGGGTGCTTGGGATGGGTTCTGTTCTCATCTCTACATTCAGACTTCTCCGAATCCTTCCAAGGTCAGGCGAGGCTCCATCCTCTACTCAGAGCTTTACATGATCCTTGGACAGATTCCATCGTGCGTGCGTGCGTGTGTGTCAGCTGCGTTCACATCGTGCCCTCCAGTAGATTAGATTATAAGCTCTTTGAGGGCAGGAGCTCTGACCATTTTTGTCTCTGTGTCCTTAGCACCAAAACTGATGCCTAGCACTGAGTAGGTGCTCCATTAATGTTGGCTGCATTGGCTTTTTGTAAGAAACCTGCCCCACAATAGCTAGGTAGCCTAGAGAAAGTCATTACTCTCTGCCATTTGCCTTTCCTTGCCGTACACACCTCATTTGGCTGTCACAGGACTCAGATGGGATTGGTTACCTCCAAGCGTTGCCCAAATGTTAGCAATTGGTATTGTCTCCTCAGAGGCCAGCTGTTGGATTAGACGGAAATCGTGGACTCACCGATCTCCGTTGCTCTTCGTAGGCTTTGACATGGTTCTCAAGATCTCTCATTCAGAAAGTTCCAGAACAAGTTTACTTATCTCAGATGATGTGAGTTCCCTCTTCCCCATCTCAGGGTCACCTCTCTCTTCAAAACTGAACAAACTCCTCCCTTGGGCATTCCTGGAGGGAAACTACTCTAGGTATTGGCTGACTTTGGAGAAGTTCAACTTTGCTCTAGTCCAGTGATTCCCAAAGTGGGTGCCACCGCCCCCTGGTGGGTACTGCAGTGATCCAGGGGAGCGATGATGGCCACAGGTGCATTTATCTTTCCTATTAATTGCTATTAAAATTTAAAAAAATTAATTTCCAGGGGGCTAAGGAATATTTTTTCTGGAAAGGGGACGGAAGGCCAAAAAAGTTTGGGAACCACTGCTCTAGTTGAAAGGGAGCTCAGCCTAGTGTCCTCTTGTTCCCCCTAACAACCACTTTTGTTGTGTGACTCCTCCGCTCAAGAAATTATCATGGCTCCCCATTGCTTCTCACGTCAAATTCAAACTTCACTGCATGGCTTTCCAGATCCTCCATGAACTGGCCAAGATCATGCTGCCAATAATGCTACTCCCCACTCTTTGACAACATAAAGCCTCAGCTCTAAGGGGGCCTAACTCCCTTTTGTTCCATGTGTATCCCACATTCACTTCTACCTCCCTACCGTTAGTCAGGTTATTCCTCTAGTAATGCCAGAATGCTTCCCCCTCTACCTTCTGCACCTTTCAACTCTCCTCATTCCCGAAGACCCCCCCAAGTCCTGTTCCTGTCGTTCTCGCCCTCATTCAGCTCTCCTTTCTCTGCATATACTTTCCCCCTTCGAGTCAAGGCCAGAGAGGTCAGTGCTTAAGCTCTGCTAAGCTTCTCTCCTGGGAAGAGAAGAGAACAGAGACAATGCCCCCTTGGTAGCTAGCACAGTGCTAGCCACATAGCGGGAACTCAATCGATATTTGCTGCCTGCTTTTCCAAGTCTCTCCTTCCCCCAATTCTGAATCCCTCTGCTGGCCCAGATGTGGTTGGCATTCTCCCACCGTCACATGTTTGTGACACTCCAGTCTCTCTGTTTGAGAGGAGTTTCTACTCTTGCCAAGTCCCCAGGCTCCGGGCTGCCTGTGGCAGAGCTCCTTGGTGCCACGCACCTCTGGAAGGAGACCTCATTTGTTTTGCCCTCCTTTGTCTGTCCAGTGCAGGGCTTTCCATTGCAGAGCTCTAACAGATGTTTCTTTATTTAAACTGTATTCAGTGAGAGGAAGGAAAGAGAGGCAGACACACACAAGGAGGAAAGAGGTCTGGGTCAGAGAACCACGTTTCTGCGGAGGCCGAGGCTGCCGAGCCAGGAAAAAGGTGCACGGCAATTGTAATTTGTTTTTTCCGTTTTATTTGATTTTTTTCAAACAGGAATTCCTTGTTTCCTTAGATACTAATTAAATCTCAGTTACTGAGAAGCAGCCAAGAGCCTTTCAATGCTGGCCTAGACAGCCAAGGGCTGCATTCTATAGAGCTCCTTGGGAGGAAATCTGAGAGGGAATTGGGTTTTCAGTACAGTGGTGGGCAGGCTGTATTTTGTGGGGCTTTGTGGAGGGGGGAGAGGAATTCTTTTCTGACTTGGGGCCTTTGTGCCACCCCCCCCACACACACACACACAGTTTCCCATCTAACAAACTAATATCTGTAGAAGCTAAAAGACTGCGGATCTTGGCCTCAGAGCCATATATTTTGGCCTGTATCTCCTTCTTGGGAAAACGTATTCTCACTTGGACACGTTGTGTTCCAGAATAGACCAAAACCGGACTTGGAATTAGGAGAACTGGGGCCAGATCCTGGATTTGGGCTCTCTCGGGTGTTCTTGGATAAGCCGCTCGCCCTTTTTGGCCCAACATTTTCTCATCTGTCAAATGAGGGACCTAGACTAGGTTATCGACCAAGTCGTTCTCTCTGATTCTATTTTGGGGGAGCAGGGGAGGAGGGTGCTATCTGGACCTCGATTTCAACACCATGAGGAATCCCCAGTGTGAAAACTCACACCCCCGAAACCTGCCTGTAATTCATATTTTTAGCGAATCGTCCGCAACCCGCAAAGGTGCAGTGATTTGCCCTTGGTCACACGGCTAGTGAAGATCCCAGGCAGAACTGAATTGTCCTAAATTCAAGGTTGGCCCCTTCTATCCACCAGGCCATACTGCCTCTTGCTGATCTATTATTTTGTGGCAAAATTTGAGTCTAAGACTTCCATCAATACGACATCAGAACTCAAGAGGGTGAGACGTGATCATTTGGTGTTTTTCTTGCTTCACAATTTTGTGTGTGTGTGTAACGAATCAAAAGAAACCACCATGAGAGGAGCTGTAGTACAATGCAAAGAACACTGGCTTGGAGTCAGAGGACCTGGGTTCAAATCCTGACTCTTCTTCCTCCTTAATTGACCATAGGCAAGTCCCTTCTCTAGTTCCTTCCTCTATAAAATGAGCAAAAATCCTATGACTCAAATAGCTGTTTGACTTAGTTCAACATTAAAAAGGCTTTTAATGATTAGAATGAAATCCATTTTATGAGCTGACAAGGTAGGCTAGAAGTTACTATGAAGTGACAAGACCCCAAAAGACTGAAGAATTACAGAGACTTGGCAGGGTCTTGAAAGCGTATTTTTAAAACCCCTATCTTCCGCCTTAGAATCACTACTGTGTGTTGGCTCCAAGGCAGAAGAGCAATAAGGGCTAAGCAATAGAGGATAAGTGACTTGTCCAGGGTCACACAGCTGGGAAGTGTCTAAGGCCAGATTTGAACCTAGGACCCCCCTTCTCTAGGCCTGGTTCTCAATCCACTGAGCTACCCAGCTGCCCCTTAAAAGTGCATTTTTGAAAGGCCATCTATGCTTTGAGGAAACCGGTCTTTAGCCTAGGTCACGCCCAGTGTCACAACTGTTCCTTTCATTTAAGCTAACTATGCCCATTTTACAGATTGGATAAATGTACAAAGTATTAAAAATATCTACTGACCAAGTAGGTAATACTCTCTTTGGTCCAAGTTTGTCACCTCGTTTCTTTTTATAGACACAGAAGTCACATGATCAGAATCTTAGAAAGAATGAGACAAATGCCCTTTTGGTTCCAAAATCACAATCTTTAAATTTGAAGGGACCTCAGAGGACACCTAGTTCATCAAAAAGAAAGTTCCCTTTATGAAATCTTCTATAAATGACCCTCTAGTCACTGCTCAGAGACCTCCAGTGGAGGAGAAGCCACTCCCTCCCAAGGTAGCTCACTGTACTTTGGGATTGCTCAAATCAGTCAGAAGCACTTCTTGATACTGAAATGGAATCTGCCCCTCTGCCCTCTTGCCAACCATGGTTCCTTGTTCCGTGTTATGGGGCCAGGCAGAACAAATTTAACCTCCTTTCCACATGCTTGAAGATAGGTTTATCCTACCCACGTCTTGTCTTCTCCCCTTCCCTACCTTCGTCAATGCCACATCATACTCATCTTCCAAGCCCCACTCTAAGTTCCATACAAGTGTCCTAAAACCAATGAAAGAGAGAAAATTTGTATGCTAAAATCGTGTATCTGATCAGTGTCCTTCTTTCCACCTTTCCTTCCAGCCTTCACTCACCTTCATGGGCCTAGCTTTGGGAATACCTTCCTTCATAGAGCAGTCTAGCTTAAAAACGTAAGGAGAGGAGGGGAGTGCATTCCAGACATGGGAAGGGGACAACCTGAGCAGCAGGTGGAATGATATGTGCAGAGAACAAGTTGGCCATTTTGGTTGTAATAGAAATTGTCTGAAGGGGATTAATAGGGAATAAACCCAGGAAGATAGGCTGGTACCAGATTTTTAAAATCCTTTTTTAAAATAATATTTTTCTCTAAATGGTATGTAAAAACAAATTGGAATATTTTTTTATTTTGAGTTCTCCCCCTCTGCCTCCCTGTCTTCCCTGCTCCCTGAGATGGTAAGCAGTCTGATATAGATTTTACATATGCGATCACGTAAAATATTTTTCCATATTAGTCCTTTTTTAGAAAAAAATTCAAACAAAAAACAAAAACAAAAGTAAAAAATGAAGAAAGTGAAATACAGGATGCTTTGGTATGGATTCAGACTCCATCAGTTCTTTCTCTGGTAGTAAATGGTATTTTTCATTAGAAGTCCTTAAGAATTGTCTTGGATCATTATATTGCTGAGAATAGCTAAGTCATTCACAGTTGATCACATACAGTATTGCTGTTTCTGTGTAACAATGCTCTCCTGGTTCTGCTCATTTCACTTCACATCAGTTCATATAAGTCTTTCCAGGTTTTTCTGAAAGCATCCTGTCCATCATTTCTTTTTTCTTATTTTAATCTTTAAATATTTGTCCATGTTTACATGATTCATTTTCTTTCCCTCCCCACTCCCAGAGTCAACAAGCAATTCCACTGGGCTGTGCAATTGTTATCAATTGATACCTATTTCCATATTATTCATTTTTGGTATGGAGTGATCTTTTAAAGCCTGAACTCCAAATCACATCCCCATATATACATGTGATAAGTGATGTCATATGTTCTTCTTTTGCATTTCTACTCCTATAGTTCTTTCAATGTGGTTAGCATTCTTTCCCATAAGTCCTTCAGGAGTGTCCTGGTTTGTTGCATGGCTACTAATAGCAAAGTCCATTACATTGGATTGTTCTACAATGTTTTACTTTCTGTGTACAGTGTTTTCCTGGTTCTGCTCATTTCACTCTGCATCAGTTTCTTGAGGTTCTCTCAGTTCATATAGAAATCATCCTGTTCATCATTCCTTATAGCACAATAGTATTCCATCACCATCATATACCACAATTTGTTCAGTCATTCCCCAATCGAGGGACAACCCTTCCTTTTACAATATTTTGCCACCACAAAGTGTGCCTGCCCATCATTTCTTATAGCCTAAAAGTATTCCTTCACAATTATATACCACTACTTATGCAGCCATTCTCCAATTTGTGGGCATGATCTCACTTTCCAATTCTTTGCCACTACAAAAAGAGCTGCCAGAAATATTTTTGTTCACATAGATCCTTTAACCTATTTGGTATTTTATCTCTTTGGGATATAGAATTAGAAGTGGTTTTTCTGGGTCAAAGGGGATGCCTCTTGGACATAATTCCAAACTGTTCTCCAGAGTGATTGAATTAGTTCGCAACGTCCCCAGAAAATCATCAGTCTAACATTTGTCATTTTCCTTTTTTGTCATATTAGCCAACCTGGCTAATATGGGTGTGAGGTGGTATCTCAGAATTGTTTTAATTTGCATTTCTCTAATCAGGAGAGATTTAGAGCATTTTTTCACATGACTATAGAAAGCTTTGATTACTTCATCTGAAATTTCCCTCCTCATATCCTTTGAGCATTATATCAATTGGGGAATGGCTTGTTTCCTTATACATTTGATTCATTTCTCTATGTATTTAAGAAATAAGGTTTTTGTTAAAGAAATTTATAAGTTTTTCCCCACAGTTATGATTACTTTGTATTTCCCACCATCCTATTTCCACATCTGTCTATCTTACTCTCCTTTCACCTTATCCATCCTCAAGTGTTTTCCTTCTGATCATCACCTCCCTCAATCCGCATTCTCTTCTTTTAGTTCCCTACCCTGCCATCCTCCCACACCCTATCACCTCCCCCTCTGACTTTCCTGTAAGGCAAGTATAGATTTTTATACTCAATTGAGTGTGTGTTATTCCCTCTTTAAGCCAGTTCTGATGAGTAAGGTTCATGTTCCTCTCTACCTCCCCTCGACTATAAAAGTTCATTCACTCCTCTTATTGGACATCATTTACCCTGTCCTACCTTTTCCTTCCCTCTTATCCTGGTACATTTCTCTTTCTCATCCCCTTTAATTTTTTTTAGGTATAATCCCATCATATCCAACCCATGCACTTGCCATCTATCTGTGTGTGCTCCTTCTAACTGTCCTGATAATGATAAATTCTTAGGAAGTAGGAGTATCATCTTCCCATCCAGGGATGGAGACAGTTTGCCCTTATTGAATCCCTTATGATGGTACTAGATTTTAAATGTCAACCAGAGCAGTATACATTTTATCCTATAAGTAAGAGGGAGTCATTGGATTTTCTTGAACAAGGAACATGGTCAGATCTATACTTTAGAAATCTTCATTTTGTGCTGTGTGGAATCCAGGCAAGAGGTGATGAAGACCTGGCTGCTGTGTGAGTAAAGAGAAGAGAACAGAGGTAAGAGATTCTGTGGACACCAAATCAGCAAGACTGACTGGACACGGAGGATGTGAGAGAGGCCAAAGAAATGAAGAAAACTCCAAGAGATTGAACTTGGGTGGCTCAATGAATGGTGCTATAATCAAGAGACATGAGGAAGTTCCAGAAGAGGAGGGGGAATTGAGGAGAAATGGAATGAATTCTCCAAGCTTGAGATACCTGCAGTACGTACAGTTAGAAATGACCAATCTGTAAGTGATGGTACCCGACTAGAGCTCAAGATAAGTTCCCTAATGAGAGGCTAATTCATATCCTAACACATAGGAGAAATAATAGTCTTTTCCCCCCAAGTGGGAATGCTAAATACAAAGGCACATCTCTCTATTTAGACAACCCAGTACAGATGTGATTACAGGGGCTAGAACAGGTCTTGTTGACTCAAAATATCTTCCCATCCACTTGTCCTTTGCTGGCCTGAAATTCCCAAAGTTTAAGGTGTTGGAGTCTGTTAAACATTTATTCCCCCTGGGAGGGCTAAAATTATAGTTTTTCCCTGGCCCTCTACAATGAGAATTTACCTGGTTTTTCCTGCTTTCTCTCACATCACTCCCTCCCAGAAATCTGTGTTCCAGCTAAGCAGCACCATTTTCTGCCTTGCACTTTCCCATCTTCAGGTCTTTGCCAAGGCGGTGCCCCTCTGCTTCCTTCCCATTGGCTATTATATTTCAGTCCACCTTTAGAACCCAATTTTAATATTCCTCCTCCATGAAACCTTTCCTGGTTCTCTGCTATTGACAATGATCCTTCCCCTCTGATCTCCCATAGACTCTTGGGTAATGGGTATTATAGCTATCTGTAACTTATCATTCTATCAAACTCTAAATTCTCCAAGGCCGGGGATGGTGTCCCATCTACAATTTTTAGCTTCTCAAGCGCCTAGCACAGTGTTCTGCAAACAATTGGCACTTAATAAAGGTTTCTTGTTGTTCTATAATGGAAAGGAATAATAAAGTATTTATTAAGCCTATGTGCCAAGCACCGTGCTAAGTAGCTGGGGACATAAATACAAGCAAGATAGTCTCTGCCCTCAAGGAGCTTACATTGGAAAGGGAAAACAATGTTTAAAGGGGAGCTGGATAGAGAGATGGGTCATTTCGAGTCTGACATGATTTGGAAATGTCTGGGAAGCCAAGTTTAGAGACTAGGGTTCCGAATGATAAGGCAGAAATTGACCTATCACAATCCATGGTCTCAAGGAAAGTCCTTATTCCTGTGCAATAGGGATGAGGAGGAGAAAAGGCTGGCCAGAGAACAAATAGTATATATTGGAAAGAGAGCACTCCATTTGGGGACGGGGGACTCTTTGGGCCTCAGTGTCCTTTGCTGCAAAAGGAGGGATTTAGACGAGATGATCTCCAGCTCCAGTTATAATCTCCTTTCTCCCTTTTTAAGTAAAAACAGGTTTTGATAGGGGCGAAAGGAGAGAATAAGAAGGTCTTAGCATGTTGGAAGGGATGGAAATAACTCGGGGACATCTTTCCAGTTTGGCAATTTTGCCATGGGTGGAAATTCCAAATTATGAGTAGGAGACAGACGAAGTATATCACGTGCATTGGTGAGGGCTCCACGGTTTAGAGGAAGAAGAGAAGGGAGCCATCGGGTCACCTTCGTGGTCTTTATGCCTCCAGATTCCACCTATGCAGGCTGGCTCTGGGCAACATCTGATAGACTGCGGTGCTGTGCCCCATCTGGGGCTGTGCTGGGGAGAGCTGACCTCAGCCAGAGAGTTCAGGACTTCCTTTCCCTCACAAAGCATAATTGAAGGTCAGCTTACTCTGCCAGAGGCCCCTTAAGTAATCTTTTCTGAAGCTCTCTTCTAGGCATGGTGACTGTTGGGAGAGTCCAAGTCTACTGGGCCACCTGCTGTCCAGCCTATCTTGACCACTTCCTTTCAGAAGCAATATGACTTAACAAGGCTGCGTTTCCACGGCAACATAACATTTGGCTTCTGGCTTTGGCTGGGCTTCCAGTTACACGAGATAATTTGGGGTGGGTTGTGTGCTTTTAAAAACATCCAAAGTCAGAGTCTAGCTCAGGACCAAAGAAAAAAATGGGTCGTGAGGACTTTCTTGATGCTTCAGGGAGGGGTAGCTTTGCTTTTTCTTCACAGAGGAACTTAGATTTGGAGCCTTAGTGACCAGCTAGTACAATATTATATTTTAAAAAGAAGGAAAATAAGGCCTAGAAAGGAGAAAGGACTTGTCCAAGGTAACACGGCCAGTGTGGGATACAAATCCAGGTCTTATTCCAGGTCCAGTAGAGCCCTCTGATGTTCAGAGATGCACTTAAAGATACACATATGCCCCAATTTCTACCATTCCTGTGGATTTTACCATCACACTGCAAATGAAGAATTATTTCTTCAAGGCTAGCTTTTCATAAATGCCTTTAGCATAAACATCTTCCAAACAGAAAATTATGAGCCATATTTGGGTATGGCTTTCAGGAGAGAGAAAAAGGAGCAGGGATGTTCAATCTGTCATTATTTTGCAGTCTGAGGAGACTCCTGGGGAAACTGAAAACTTAGCCAAGTTGGCCCTGGAGGCCCACTACCTGTGCCCGATGGCCCCTTGAATGCTGCCCAGGACCCTCTTCCCCAACAGCTTCCTTCATCACTCATCAGAGTTTCCCAGGGCCCACCTTCCCAGGGCTTTTCTATACCTGTGGCCCTAGGACCATGTTGATGAACCCATGGCACACATGCCAGAGCGTGCTGGAGGGAGCTGCTCCCCTTCCCCTCTCCATGCAAATGAGGACATTTCTCATATCACCCACCACCCCTCTGGCCTGCAGCCCAATGGGAGAGCTCTCTCCTTCCCCTGTCTGGGGTAAGGAGGGGGGATTTACATGCGGCATGAGGGTTGCAGTTTGGGTACTCAATCTCTAAGGTCTCTAAAAGGTTCACCTTCACTGCCTAGGATGATAGATTTAAAACTGGAAAAGACCTTAGAGAAGGGGTCGGCAACCTTTTTGGCCGTGAGAGCCATAAACGCCACCTTTTTTAAAATGTCATTTCGTGAGAGCCGTGCAGTGCTCACAGTGCCGCTCCTGTAACAGCGCCTGAAAAAAATGGACTTTATGGTTCCTGCAGAAAGAGCCGTATCTGGCCCTCAAAAGAGCCAGGTATGGCTCGAGAGCCATACGTTGCCGACCCCTGCCTTAGAGGGTCTGAGACTCAGAGAAGGGAAGGGATGTGTTATAGTCCTCACAGGTAATAAGTGGCACTTAAATTTGAAAATATATTTGTATTCTCCCCAAGGCCTTTAGTACTTTGGCCCAAAAGAATGCTGTTAATGGAAAGGCATTTCAGGTCCCCTAAATTTCAGGCTGAGGAGGAAAATATTTGGGGTCAGATGGGCCTCTTGGAACTCTAAAAGCCACACCAGGCCCTACTCTATTCCTGCATAAAGGCGCTTGTTCTGATTCTCAGTTACACTGCCAAGAGAGCTTCTGAAAGGGTCACCAAAGCATGTGACCTATGAATTCACATCATCTCCAGCCTGTGAGTGACTGCAATGGGCAGGCTTTTTTTTAGATGGGATATTTGGAAAGGCAGGACTTTTCGCTGCCTTTAGGCAGGGGGCTGGATTCAATAAGCTCTGGAGGTTGCTTCCAGCTTTTGCATTCTATGAATATTAGCTTTCATTAAGACGCAGAGTTTACAAACGTATCATTTCTTGGCTGAACTCTTCATAGCCCTTAGCACATTCTGCTTTGTATTATGGTTTATTGTCTTTGTCTTATTCCCCCTACTAGACTGGAAGTGCCTGGAGGGCAGAGGTTACTCTGACTCATCTTTGGGCTCCCCCTCCCCTGCCCAGTGCCCAACGCTTAGCCTCAATTAATGAGCAGGCATTTATGAAACTCCTAACATATGATGGGCACCAAGTCAGCTGCTGGGGATGCGAGTACCGAGAACAAAATCACCCCAACTCACAAAGATCTCACATTCTAGAGGGAGAGATGACCAATACATTTCCACACCATGACTGTAAAGTGAATACGTACAAAGATATTCAATCTAACAAGGTAGTTAGACAGTGTAATAATTAAAATTAAATTATGAGGCTGTAGAATAATTATACAATAGGGAGGACATTAGTAGGGTGTGAGGAGGAGGAGGAGAGGCTTCACACGAAAAATGGTGTCTGAGCTCTGTCTCTAAGGAAGAAAGGGACTTTATCAGGTAGAAGTAGGGAGTACCTTTCAGGTAAGGGGGAAAGCAAAGGCAAGGAGGTGGGAGATGAAATATTGTGTGCAAGGAACAAAGCGAAGACCAGTTTAACTTGATCATAAAATGGGGGAGAGGGAGAGTTAACGTGGCATGTCCAAGGCCGCACAGCAGTAGAACCAGGATTCAAACTGTGCTGTTCTGAATTAAGATAATAATAATGTGAGAATTTAACACTAGCCTGTGCCCTTTTCTTTGGCACCCCAAGTCCCCAAAATTAGCTTTAGATTTTTGAAGAGGTGGGTTTTGATATGAAGTTTGAAGTCACTCCCTGACTGGATGAAGTTGTAACTTGCCCCATCCTCTGATCAAATCAAAATAGTGGACAGGGGAAAGACAGTGAGGGAGGAGAGGAGTAGACATCCCTCCTCTGGGGCCACACTAGAGGTCTCCTGGTTCTTGGAGTGCAGAAGACCCTTGTCTCTTGTCCCTCATGACTCCCTGGCATCCAGAAAACCCATCTCCTGCAGAGTGAGGTTGGAGTCCTTCAATTGGAGGGGCTTTGGAAAGGAATGTCACAAAGGACATCGATCTGAGTCAAGAGATGAAGAGAGGATTTTGTGGCTGGGAATTGAGAGAAAGAAGGCTGACGTGGGCCTGGCTCCTGGGCTTAGAGGAGGCTTGGGAAAGGAAGCAGCAGCCACACATAACTAGAGGTCTTTTCTTTTTCTGACCCGCTTTTAAAAATGTAGCTTATAAATAATTATAAATTAAGATACAGTCTCCAGAGAATTTTAATCTTAACAATAATAAAGTTGACATCATACAGCACTTGACTGCCCAGAGGCTTGACAACAAACTCATGAGGTCAATACTCCAGGGATGTTGCTGGAGTACCAAGCTCATGAGTTTGCTGTCAGGACTTGGCGTGGTTGAATGCTGTGTAATGACACACTACACTGTATATCTAATGTCGTCCTGGGCAGATATACATGCCCAATGGATGACTCGATAACTATATATTCTTGTTAAAGTGATCAATAATTGGAATACTATTGTGCTGAAAGGAATGATGAACTGGAGGAATTCCATGTGAACTGGAAAGACCTCCAGGAATTGATGCAGAGTGAAAGGAGCAGAGCCAGAAGAACATTGTACACAGAGACTAATACACTGTGTTACAATCGAATGTAATGGACTTCTGTACTGGCAGCAATACAATGATTTAGGACAACTCTAAGGGACTTGGGAGAAAGAATGGTATCCACATTCAGAGAAAGAACTGTGGGAGTAGAAACACAGAAGAAAAACATATGATTGATCACATGGTTTGATGGGGATGTGATTGGGGATGATGACTTTAAATTATCACTCTATTGCAAATATTAATAATATGGAAACAGGTTTTGGACAATGATACATGGATAACCAAGTATAACTGCTTGTCAGCTTTGGGAGGGGGATCATATAATCATGGAAAAATATTCTAAATTAAAATAAAGTGATCAATAATGACTTCACATTGAAAAAAAGAGAAGAGAATAGAGACTGACAGCTGAGCAGCTAAGTAGGTGATTCCACATTGAGCATAACTGTCCCCTGACCACACCTGCTACTACTGAAACTTTCCCATCTGCCCCTTACTTCTAAGGCACAGGTGGTGATAGGAGGCCAGCCACAGGAGCCAGGAGCTCTGCCTTCTCAGAGTATTCTCTGGAGCTTGGCACAGGCTTAACTCAAGACTGCCCATATGGCAGGGGGCCTCAAACTTTTCCCAGAATCCTTCAGTTTCCTATTAATCCTTCAGTTAAAACAAAAGTCTGGCAGAACTCTGTTAGTAAAATCCTTTTAAAATGATCATTTGTTCTTGCCTAATATCAAACCACAGAAGTCTCATTCAAAACCAAACTAACCTTGGAGAGCTTTGTGGTTCCTTGAAGAACAGTTAAGACACATAACCACAGGTATTGCCCCTCCTGCCATGCCCTCCTCTGGCTGCTGAATTTGAGAGTTAATCATTCTTCTTCCCAAGAGTAGATGTTTTTCTAGGAATGGAATAAAAAGAAGAGGAAAAACACATACAGGCACTAAGCAGAAAATGGGGCATGGCAAGAAGAAGGGAAAAACAAGAGCTATGAGTTCTAATCTTCCAGTCCCTACTGATAAAGAATTTGAAAATCAAATCTTTTGAAAATGTTTCCAGAAATGAGGGAATGCCTTCAATTGGGGAATGGCTAAACAAATTGTGGTATATGCTGGTGATGGAATACTATTGTGCTCAAAGGAATAATAAACTGGAGGAATTCCATGTGAACTGGAAAGACCTCCAGGAATTGATGCAGAGTGAAAGGAGCAGAACCAGGAGAACATTGTACACAGAGGCTGATACACTGTGGCACAATCCAAAGTAAAGGACTTCTCTACTAGCAGCAATGCAAAGATCCGGGATGACTCAGAGGGGCTTATGAGAAAGAACACTATCCACATTCAGAGGAAGAACTCTAGGAGTAAAAACACAGAAGAAAAACAACTGCTTGATTACATGGTTTGATGGGGATATGATTGGGGATGTAGACTCTAAATGGTCACCCTGTATGGAAATAGGTCTTGATCAATGACACATGTAAAACCCAGTGGAAATGCACATCAGCTATGGGAAGGGGATGGGGGAGGGGAGGGAAAGAACATGAATCTTGTAACCATTGAAAAATATCTTTACTTAATTCATTAATTAATTGGAATATTCAAAGATTAAAAAAAAAGAAAATGTTCCCAGAATGAAAAATTTACCTTGGTTCACATCAGGACTTATTCTTTACTACTCATGTGACCCTTGGCAAGTCATGTCGGGGGTTTGGGTCTCAGTTTCTTCCTCTGATAAAAAAAGACATAAGTACTTTCCCTATTGAAAATCTTGTGATCCTATTTCTAAACTCTATTGAATACTGAGGCTTGTTTTTACATTTAAGACAGGGAAACTGTTGTCCTTAGACCTTAATCATTTCAGAATTGTAGAGAAACAGAAATATTAGTTATACCCTGAAAGACCCCTGAGCCGAGGGACTGCAAAATCCAGTTACACTTGTAATAACAATTATGAATTCACCAAGCAGAAACCCCAAACCTTACGGTGGGCAGAGATCTTAGAGATCATCTACCCTAATCAGTACCTGATAGACAGTCTCTATTTCTGCCCTGACAAGTAGGCATACTACATTCCCCAGAAGGCTTCCAGTCTGGGGGGGAGGGAGTGTTAGAGTCAACTCCAATGGACTTGAGAAAATTGCGTGAACATTAACATTATACAAATGAACAAATGCTAGAAGTCTGGACTTGATTCCTTTTGTTGATTGTCTCGATTTCAGAAATTACTGGAGGAAATGTTATGAGTGCAGATTAAATAAGGCCCTGCCTTTCTAAGGGCTGGTTGTTAAACGTTTTCCAGCATACTCCTGCTTGCAAATGAGAGGAAACCCACTACCTCCAGGTGTAGCCCATTCCACTTATGGACGACTCTAAGTTTTGGGTTTTTTTTTTCCTTTGAATTTATTTATTTATTTAATCTCTAAGTTTTGACCTATGTGGTCAAGCAGAATGAGTCAAATTCTCTTCCCCAGGATTGGCCAGGCTTTCAGATGTTTGAAGATACAAAGTGAATAATGATAATAACTGACATTTCTGAAGCATTTTACATAATCTTATATGAGCCTCAGAACAATCCTGTGAGAAGAATAATACAAATATTTTTCTCCCATTTTACAGACAAGGAAACTGAGCCTCATAGAGGTTAACTACTTAGAAGTGGCTCCTACTTACTCAGGAGCACCCAGTTAATAAGTGTCAGAGGAAAGATTCTGATTCCAGGTCTAATACTTTGTCTTCATCACCCCACATGACCTTGCTTGCCTTTCATTCTTTGCATGTCCATGAGCTCCTAATATCTTCCCAGAATCTCTATGATGGGGATTACAGAGGACTTGGCTAGAATTGTGTGAGAAGAGCAGCCAAGGAAAAAAACAAGATAAAAAGGAAAAGGTACGATGATTTTGAACAAATCTGCTTTGCTCTAAATTAGGGTTTGAAGTTTAAATTATCTAGATTAGTAAATTATGCTCCTTCCAATTTAATGGACAAGTATTGTATTTGATAACACACACACACACACACACACACATATATATATATATATATATATATACATATATATATATACATATATATATATATTCCTCTATGTCTTTTCTTCTAAATTGGGAGTGAGACACAACACAAATATGTAGATGCTAATCTGCTAGAACCTCCACCAGGCTTGGCACTTTGCAGACATAAAACTGCGATCTCAGGAAAACCTCCCTAAGGGTCAGAGATGCCCCAAAGTGAAATGTGCTTTCCAGAGTGGGAGAGATTTCCCCATCCGCTGGCAGTATTAAAGTACACAAAAGCACAACCATGAGTTGGCCTAGATGTCCTCAGCAGGTCCCGAGCTTTGACCAGCCGTTGGCCAAGGTGATTAGAGTCTAGGTCTTTGAAAATGTCTTCCTCCTAGTGCTGCTCTAAGTGATAGATTGCAGGGATGCTTCGTGGCTTTCATTGTGTTTTGGAAGAAGAGGATTTAGGGTTTCTTTTCCCTTCAGATTTCACATTTACACAGTCTCTAGTTTCTCAAAGTAAAGTTGGAAGTGCTTTGGAGTAAGAACATTCCTGTCTCTTGCTCCCACAAGAAGGAAAG
>NC_058136.1:36637960-36683915 GCF_016433145.1 Gracilinanus agilis | reverse complement strand
CAGAGGAAGGACTGCAGGAGAGGAAACATATAAGAAAAACAACTGCTTGAACGCATGGGTCGGGGTGGACATAATTGAGGATGTGGACTTGAAACTACCACACCAATGCAACTACCAACAATTTGGAAATAGGTCTTGATCAAGGACACATGACAAAAATAGTGGAAATGTGCAACGGCCATGGGTGGGGGGAGAGCGGGGGGTGAAGGGGAAAGTAGGAGCATGAATCATGTAACCATGTTAAAAATGAATATTAATAAATGTTTGGAAAAAAAACTACCCTCAGTGTGGAGAGAAGCAGCAAAAGTCAGAATACAGTTGGCCATCCTGCCTACAGGACCCCTAACTCACCCTTTTCTTCCCTCTTTCATCCGAAGCATTAAAACACCTCCACTTTGGGGCCTACCCAGCCTGACCTAGAGAGCAACAGCTGTTTCCAATAAATGGTAGGTTGGGGAGATTGAAGATGGAAATAAACACACTTATAGCACTCCACACCTGCAAAGCTGCAGCCAACTGGGGGGTGGGGTGGGCACAACAGGAGCGTGCAGGGCTCTTTGGCGTGCCCATTTCAAATGGTGGCTTCTGTGAGGACTCAGCTCAGTGGAAAAGCCAGTCTAATGAGGCCCGGAAACTCTCAGTTGATTGAATATGGAGCAAACATCAAAGCCCCCCAAATGGAAGGTAAACACACTCAGACTTGAAAGTTTTTCCTCTATGAGCCTGACCTTGTCCTGTCAAGGGTGTAGCTCAGATCACCAGCCAACACTGGCAAGTTCAATTAAGTTCCATTCCTTCAGCCTGGAGGCTTGATTTTGTTCCCTTGTGAAAAGGGGTGACTTTACCCCATCTAAGCCTCCCCCAGGGGTCCTTTGGGGACCCCCGAAAGTTTCGAATCCACAGGGTTCAAATTCCTATAGAAATGCAGCGAGATCAACTTTCTTCTCTTTTCAGGCAGAATGGAGAATGGCACTAGTGGGGAAACTCCCCATCAAGGAAGGACATCACCTTGCCACCAAAGGTCCACATATTCAGAGCTATTAGTTTTTCCAGTAGCAATGTATGGTGATAAGAGTTGGACTATAAGGAAAGCTGAGCACCACAGAATCCGTGCTTTTAAATTACAGTGCCAGAGAAGACTTTTGAGGGTCCTTTGGAAAGTGAAGAGATCAAAGCGGTCACTATCAAAAGAAATTAAATTAAAGAAATGAAAGAAATCAGATTGTTCACTGGAAGTTCAAATTCTGAGGCTGAAGCTTAACTACTTTGGCACATAATGAGAAGACAGGAGTCACTGGAAAACACCCTGATGTTGCAAAAGACTGGAGGCAAAAGGAGAAGGGGAGGGCAGAGGATAGAATGGAGAGATAGTGTCATGGAAGCCATGAACGTGAGCTTGGACAGACTTTGGGAGCTAGGGGAAGACAGAAAGACTTGGTGTCCATGGGGTCACAAAGAGTTGGACATGACTGAATGACTGAGTAACAATGAAGAAAATGATGGGAAAATGTTGATAATGCAGATTATTATATAAAGAAGGCAGCTTGGTGTTGCAGTAGTTTCCATCAGCAACTACTTCAAAAGTCAAGCATTGGGGAGGCAGCTGGGTAGCTCCATGGATTGAGAGCCAGGCCTAGAGACGGGAGGTCCTGGGTTCAAATCTGATCTCAGACACTTCCCAGCTGGGTGACCCTGGGCAAGTCACTTGACCCCCATTGCCTAGCCCTTACCACTCTTCTGCCTTGGAGCCAATACACAGTATTGACTCCAAGACGGAAGGTGAGGGGTTAAAAAAAGTCAAGCATTGGGAATGTTTAGAGAAGGCAGGCACCTCGCATCTATACTGGAAGTGGAGGGGTCAGGGAATGAGCCCAAAAGGAGTGTCACTTTTCCCCAAACCTCCACTGGCCGCGTTAACAGAGACTGGACCAGGAACAAACAATTTAGCCAGGAGCTGAGAGAAGGCAAAGGAGATTTGTGCAGCTTAAGGACTCTCCAAGGAACCCAGCACACAACTAAATACTCCTTAGGGGAACTGCATGAAGGCACCCCAGTTGCATACTCTTTTGCCAATTGTCTACCCTAAACAGGATGCGAGCTCCTTGAAAGTAAGACCCGTCCTGTCGATCTAGTTCTATCCCAATGTTTAGCACGGCATTTGGCACATAATAAGCCCTTAGTGGGGACAATGTATTGCCACTCTTTCTGCAGTGGGCCCAGCTCTCTGGGAGGAGGAAGTATTTCACTTCATTCCAGGGCCATTTGGCCTCCCTCGTACAACAGTGGTGTTGACCAGCTTCAGAGCAGGGCCCTCCTGATAGACCACGTGGCTGCGGGGATAGCAGGATAACGTGGGGTCCTGTCAAACGGGAGGCAAAAATCAGGGCTGGATGACCTCTAAGATCCCTTCTAGCCTCTCAGCCCTCGAGAGAATAAAAGGGGTCAAAGCAGAGCGGGCCAGGCCCAAGCCTGGCAAACAGCTAGCAGAGCTGGGCTGTCCGAGGGGCAACAGAGAGGCCTTCAGTCTCTGAGGACCGCCCTGGGCCTTTCAGGCCCACATCTGTTTCTTAGAGACAAGCCTGGTCTCTGCAAACAGAAAATGGGAAATTAAAGGAAACAAATGATACTAATTAACTTTTCTTGCTGGCAACCAGCAGGGCTCTCTCGTCATGAGCCTGCCGCTGCAGTCTTATGATCCCTTTCAGAAGGGGTCCGGCGGAGGAGAACAACATCAAAAGAAGTGTTGTGTGATCCTTTCACCTCTGGATGTTAAATGATGTGCTACCCCAAAGCTGGGCCAAGGGGCTCTGCCGCCTGGCTTGCCGGGAAAGGGGCCTGTTCCCATGGAAACGCTCCAAGAGCCTTCCCTTCTGTGATGTGGTTGCAGCTGAATTTTTCAAAAGTAGTCTAAGACACAGGCTTTAGTGGCCAATTTTCCTCAACATAATTACATGCAAGATTTGGGGGGAAAAGGCAGCGAGACATAAATACAGAGACACAGGCATTACTTTCACGGAACTCAGACCAATTCTCATCGTAAACAAATGCAGGTGAAACCCCATGATGGGAATAGCCAGGACGGACATGTTGTTCTTTGGAGTCCAATACTATTGTACTAGAAATCCCTCAGCCAGCCCGCAGCATTCTTCTGGGGACGAAGCAGTGACATGGCCGGCATCTCCAGGGAGAAAAGCAAGGGCGGATAGCGGCCCAGAAACCAGGAGAGAACCTCGCCCAACCTCAGTTTCTTCCTCTGCAAAATGGGGGCTGGATCTTCCCTCCCGAGTTTGTTTTGAGGACCACATAAGAGATTGTATAGAAAATGCCACATAGCTTAACGAACAGGAAGTTGGAAGCATTCTAGACATAGGAAAGAGGAAATCGCCTCAGCAAATTCTGATTCCTTTTCAAAAAGACATTGCTGGCCCTCTCTTCAAACTGACACTCCCTCCCCAGCTCTGGCCCACTTTATTCCTCCAGAAGCATGCTGGGTCTTTTTGTGTTGTTTTGAGGAGAGGCTGCCTCTCCTCATTTCTTTTCTGCTATAGGGGAAGCCGGAGGAGAGGGAACTGAAGGAGAGTCGCTGCTTACTGACCGTCCAAGCAGAACAAAAGACCTGTGAGGAATTCGGTGCTTCTGGTGCCTTTCTTACTCCATCTGTTGTTTGACTTTCACATTCCAGTGCCACTTTTCCGTTTTAGAGAGGACACTTCCCACAGATGGGATGTTGTGGGGTCAGACAGAGGGGAAGGGGGTGGGATTCCCCCCAAGGTTCAAAGTTGTACCGTACTTGCTCTCCCCCCCCACCTCACTTCCTAAGCAAGAGTAACCATTCTCATATTGTACCTTCCCCCTCCACCCTCAATTCCTCAGAAACATCTGAAAGCAGGGTGGTGAGGTGTCAGAAGTGGCAAAGGCCCAGGCAACAGGCTCCTGGCATGCTGGGATTGAGAAGGACAATCAGTTTCCCTTCTCCAAAAATCCTACCAAGAACCAGGCATCGAAAGACAGACACAGAGCAGTTTCTTCATGTAGGGAAGGTATTAAGACAGAAATGGAGTGACTGCTCCAAAAGACTCAATAGATCCTTTCAATGAGGCATCCTTTTAAAGCTTTTGTACAAGGAATGCAATTAAGATGATAAAGGACATGGCGGACTGGGGGGAAATTTCCATCAGATATATCTCTGAAGGGTCCACTGTCTAAGATATATAGAGACAGAGGGAGAGGGAGAGGGAGAGGGAAAGAGAGAGAGAGACAGACAGACAGACAGACAGACACAGAGAGACAGAGACAGAGACACACAGAGAGACAGAAACAGAGAGAGAGAGAAAGAGAGAGAGACAGAGAGACAGAAACAGAGAGAGAGAGAAAGAGAGACAGAGAGACAGAAACAGAGAGAGAGTGGCAGAGAGAGACAGAGGGAGAGAAACAGACAGAAAGACAGAGAGAGAGACACAGAGAGGCAGAGAGTCAGAGAGACAGAGGCACAGAGATAGAGAGACAGAGAGACAGAGATGGGGAGACAAGGAGACACAGAGACAGAGAGACACGGAGACACACAGACACAGAGACACAGAGACACAGAGACACGGAGACACAGAGACAGAGGCACAGAGACAGAGGCACAGAGAGAGACAGAGGCATAGAGACAGAGGCGCAGAGAGATACAGAGGTGCAGAGAGAGACAGAGACACAGAGATTCAGAGACACAGAGATACAGAGACATAGAGATACAGAGACATAGAGATACAGAGACACAGACAGAGACACAGACAGAGACAGACACAGACACAGAGACAGAGACACAGAGACACACAGATTCACAGAGACAGAAAGACAGAGACAGAGAGATGCAGAGACACAGAGAGGGACAGAGAGGGACAAAGGGAGACAAAGGGAGACAGAGAGACAAACCAAAACAGTTTTGGCCAGGCAGCCTAGGATTTTTATTTCAGAATCTGTGTGGGAAGTGAACAGTATGGCCAGCTTCATCAACAGGGCCATTGTCACACTGCGGTGCTCTGGGGTGCTGATATATGGGATTTGGCAGGCTTGTGCCACCTTTTGGCTGATAACGGTTCCCAAATTTTTCAAACAAATGATAGAAATATATGGTACTTACATGGGGTTAACTATATCAGTGGGTGATGCTTTGGCATATGTGCCATCAGGGATAGCCATGACTGTGACTTTCTATGGGGCCCTGATGATTTTGAGGAAGATTTTGGCATTTATCTTTGGGAGAACATAAATAACAAACCCAGTTTTGGAGCAATTAGTGGAGCACATGAAGACCTTAATTGAGATAAACAAGCAGATCAGGGAAGGAAAGGACCTAGATGCAAAGACAATCATGCAGCTAGAGATTATTGAGAGTGCAGTCACACCAAAAAAGGGGGGGGGGTGATATATTAAACAACAAGCTACGGATAAGAACACTGAAGAACAACAGGTTGCAGGGGCTGAAGCAGCTCCTGTAACTATCCTTCCCATTACCAAGAGGACAGTGGTACAACCTGACTCGGGCATTATACATGTTAAAGGCTACAAACCTTTCTCAGGGGGTGATTTGGAGATCTTAAAAAGGAGGTTTCCTCAGTTCTATACAATCCCCATAAATCTATAAAGGAATATAAACGGGTCATGAGACTTTACAACCCAACATTTGAGGACGTGGAATTGTTCCTATCAGAATTATACACCCCTAGTGAGAAGGCAAAGTTTATACCCGAGACAAGAAGCAACCCCAATCTTGTCTCAGGACCAGAACAACACCAGGACTTGGAACTCTCCTCACATGCAAACATGGATTATTTTAAAAGGTGTAGGGAGGATTTAGCAGAAGCAATGAGGCTCCATGCAAGGTCAAATGCATGGGGGTTCTTTGAGAAATTAAGGCAGGGGGAGGAAGAACACCCCAGTGTTTACCTGGACAGGCTCTTAGAGGCAGGCAAAATTATCCTAGGTTTCAGGGACATGACAGCTGAGGATAACATCCAGCATGTCAGGAGGCAGTTTATAAAAGGCAGTCTGAACCACATCCAGGTTTATTTCAAGTTGCATTGCCCACAATGGGAGACCATACCCATTGAAGAACTAAGAAAGACTGCTGCATATGTCCATGAGTCTAGGGATAGTGAGCCTAAGCAATCGAAGGCCTCTGAAAGGGATAGGGAGATTGCAGAGCTGAAGAGACAACCAAAGGAAGCTCAAAAGTCCAAGGAGATTGATGAGATTAAGAATATGGCTCTGATGTCCAGCAATCAGAGGAGCCAGAGCAGGCCTAGGCAATCCTCCAGCAATACTAACAACTCTGTCAAACGCTGTTTCTTGTGCTCAAAACTTGGTCATATTGTTCATGAATGTAGGTTTAAATCTCAGATAAATTTTGGGAATATAAACAATAACAGTAATAATAACAACAGGAGAAACACCTACTATAATTCTAGATATAACAATAACAGTAATAATAGTAGCAACAACAGGGGTAACAACAGATATAGTGACAAAGTAAAGGCCAGATGTTGTAATCATAACTGTGCTAAATTCAATAATTCCCCAAGTTTATAAAAAATGGAGGACTATGTGTCCCAAGGAGAGAGACATCGTACCTTATGAACCAAGAAAGCAGCCTTAGTTGTTGCAAGGACAGATAAGAGCAGTGACAATGCTGTGGCAGAGGAAAGTGGGAAAGACAAAATGGGTGCACAATAAATTGTGAATTATGGGTTGGTAGATGTAACACAAAATTACAAAGAAATGACTGAGGAGGAATTGCAGATGGAGGAGGATATAATAGAAATAAAGGAGAGAATTTATGGGAAGGGAAATAGTGATTTGGGGAATAATGAAAGAGGGAACCAGGCACATATGCACAAGTTCTTGATACAAGCTTGAAGAGAGTAGCATTCATTGATTCCCACTATAAGGGGAAAGAAGCATCATTCTGTAGTAAGACCGTGTGTCATTTACATCAATCTGTAGTACAGCAAAGCCAGACAACAAGGGCAATGGTTTTAGACAGGTGTTCTGATGGGGATCTCTTAGAAACAGTGTCAATAAGGGAGATGGACTCCTGCAGACCATTGAGAAGGAAAGTGCTAAATTCTCAGACACAGGCACAACCTCTTCTCTATCACCAACTGGGGAAGCTGGAAGGGAAAGTGGAAAGTCTAGTAGCTACAATACTAAAGGAACTTTAAAGCTGGATCCTGGAGCTAGGGAATTCGTACCAATCCTACTTCAGGGTCAGGTACATAAAGATGCAGCACACTTTCAAGCCTGTGATACTCCCTGAGTTAATGCATTTAAAGGAATTCAATTCCATAAATGTCAGTAGCCAAGAGAGAAACAAAATGGCACCAATAGGAACAGAGAAAGAATCTACCACACTGGCTTTGTTTCCTATGGAAAGTACATCTGCTGTTAAGTTTCCTGTTACTGACATAGAGTCTAGGGGTCAGATACAAGAAGAAGGCATAGACTCACAGGACTGGGATGTAGTCATGAACTGAAAACACATTCCCAATTCTTTATTTTTGTTTTTTTAAACCCTTAACTTCTGTGCATTGGCTCCTAGATGGAAGAGTGGTAAGGGTGGGAAATGGGGGTCAAGTGACTTGCCCAGGGTCACACAGCTGGGAAGTATCTGAGGCCTAGGACCTCCCGTCTCTAGGCTTGACTCTCAATCCACTGAGCTACCCAGCTGCCCCCACATTCCCAATTTTGAAGAATTTCCTTTAATGCAGAGAAATACCTCTCCTGAATCTAACTTTGTACAAGTCAAGCAAAGCATGTTCAGTGAAGAGAAGGACACTCTATCTTACTCATGGTCTGAGAAAACTGAGATACACCTTGACACTGATAGGTCCATGAATGGTCTAGGGATGCCAATTAAGGCAGACAGTACAAAAAGCCACATTTGAAGGAGACTTACCATCATTACACTAACAGAATGCTGAGCCAGCACAGACAGAAGTACTAGAACAAGATCAGTGGAAGTTAGGGGACATTGAGATAGAAACACCTTTGGTACCTGTTGATAAGACAGCTAAAGTCAGGGAACCCTTGGTTATGGTGACAATAGGAAATCAAATCTATCCTGCTCTTATTGACACAGGAGCGACCCGGTCTGTGTTGACATCTGCACCAGAAAATTGTGCACTAATGGGGTCTGTGAGAGTAAAAGGAGCCACTGGGAAAATGGAGTTGGTGTCCAAGCTAAGATCTAAGATGGTGAAAATAGGCCCAATGACTTTAGATCATTCCTTTTTGTTGATACCTGGATGCCCATCCAACCTTTTGGGGAGGGAAGTTTTCTGTAAATTAGATGCCACTATCCAGTGTGATAAGTCAAGCCAAATATTCCTACACTTACCCAAACAGTCACTCAAGCACCATCCCTTGCTATTCCTGGGGCAAGTGGCGGGTGATGAGGAGGAACAACATATGGGGAATATCTTTGAAATACTGAAAGATATCCCAGAGGCAGTTTGTTAAGATCGAGGCAAAAGAGGGCACTCCACCTAGAATTTCTCAGTATAGGTTGAGCAAAGAGGCCACAGAGGGTATCAGTCCCATTATCCAAAGTCTCCTGACTGTCTCTGAGTCTCTCTGCATCTCTCTGTCTCTGTGTCTCTCTGCCTCTGTGTCTCTCTGTCTCTCTGTGGCACCGTGGTCTGTGGACTCATGACCCATGGCACCGTGGTCCGTGACACTGTGGTCCGTGGACTCATGACCCGTGGCACCATGGCCTGTGAGCCTTGTGGCCTTGTGGTCCGTGGCCTCGTGGTCTGTGGCACCGTGGACTGTGGCCTCGTGGTCTGTAGTCCGTCACCATGGTCTGTGGCACCGTGGCCTCATGGTCCGTGGCCTCGTGGACCACGGGACCACGGACCACGGGACCACGAGGCCACGGACCACAAGGCCACGGACCACGGTGCCACGGACCACGAGGCCACGGACCACGGTGCCACGGACCACAGTGCCACGGACGAGGCCACGAACCACGGACCACGAGGCCACGGACCACGGTGCCACGGACGAGGCCACGGACCACGAGGCCACGGACCACGGTGCCACGGACCACGAGGCCACGGTGCCACGAGGCCACGGTGCCACGAGGCCACGGTGCCACGGACCACGGTGCCACGGACCACGGTGCCACGGTGCCACGGACCACGGTGCCACGGACCACGGTGCCACGGACCACGAGGCCACAGACCACGAGGCCACGAGGCCACGGTGCCACGGACCACGGTGCCACGGACCACGGTGCCACGGACCACAAGGACTCGGACCACGAGGACACAGACCACGAGGACACGAGGACACAGACCACGAGGCCACGGACCACGGTGCCACGGACCACGAGGTCACGGTGCCACGGACCACGGTGCCACGGACCACGAGGCCACGGACCACGGGACCACGAGGCCACGGACCACGAGGCCACGGACGACGGTGCCACGGACCACGAGGCCACGGGCCACGAGGCCACGGGCCACGGTGCCACGGGCCACGGACCACGAGGCCACGGACCACGAGGCCACGGTGCCACGGACCACGAGGCCACGAGGCCACGAGGCCACGGACCACGGTGCCACGGACCACGAGGCCACGGTGCCATGGGTCACGGTGCCACGGGTCACAAGGCTACAGACCACGAGGCCACGGACCATGAGGCCATGGGTCACAGTGCCACGGGTCACGGTGCCACAAGGGAGAGCCACTAGCCTCCCTCCTCGTGGCACCATGACCCGTGGACTCCCCCTCATGGCCCCATTACCTGTGGCACCGTGACTCTCTGGAGTCTCCCTTGTGGCACCGTGACGCATGGCCCCATGACCTGTGGTCCTGTGGCTATTTGTGGCCTGTGGGGACCCCCCGTCCTATGTGGCCTTGTGTCTCTGTCTCTGTGTCTCTCTCTCTTTCTCTGTCTGTCTCTCCATGCCTCTCTGTCTCTGTGTCTCTCTGTCTCTGTGTCTCTGTGTCTCTCTGTGTCTATGTCTCTCTCTGTGTTTGTGTCTCTCTGTCTGTCTCCCTGTGCCTCTGTCTGTGCCTCTGTCACTCTGTGTCTGTCTGTGTCTCTCCATCTCTCTGTGCCTCTCTGTCTGTCTCTCCGTGCCTCTGTGTCTCTTCGCCTGTTTTTCCATGCCTTTCAGTCTATCTCTCGGTCTGTCTCTCTGTGCCTCTCTGCTGCTCCATCTGAGTCTCTGCATCTCTCTGTCTCTCTGTCTCTCTCTCTCTCTATGTCTCTGTGTGGCTGTGTCTGTCTCTGTGCCGCTCTGTGGCTCTGTCTGTGTGCCACTCTCTGTGTGTCTTTGTCTGTCTTTCTGTCAGAGAGACACACAAAGAGATATAGACAGAGAGAGAGGTTGATCAACAGAGAGACACAGAGAGAGACAGAGACAGAGACAGAGACAAAGGGATGGATGCAGGGACGGATGGACGGAGGGACATATGGATAGACAGAGGGACAGATGGACAGAGAGACGGAGAGAGACGGAGACCAGGGGGGAGACAGGGGGAGAATGGGGGACAACTGGGGGGACAGAGATAGAGAAAATTAGCATAAATATGCAAATAGCAAGAATGGTTCATCAGTGGATGAAGCCGGATAATATGAACAAAGTTTTCTCTATAGAAGAATTGTGAGTTAACAAGCCTATGAAAGATTGCTCTAAATCACTAATTGGCAACATGCACATCAAATCATGTGGGATCTCACCTCACAGCCAGGAAACTGGTGAAGATAACAAAAGTAAGTGTTGGAGGGGTTGTGGAAAGACTGGCACAGTAATACAGTGTTGGTAGAGCTACCAATTTGTCCAGTTATTGTGTAAAGCAATTAGGAATTCCTCTAAGAAAGTGACCAACGTGTGTGTGCCCTTTGACCCAGAGACTGGACCTCTGATCTCATGAGATGATATTCCGCCAGGCTCTAGATAGCCCAGCATGTTGAGCTGGAAGTGAGGAGGACCTTGATTCAGGTCCAGCTCTGACAGGTACGAGCTCTGGGTCTCTGGCCATGTCTCAGGGTCACTAGTCAGCTCTCTAGGGCTGATCTAGACAGAGGCATCAATAAAAGGCAGCAATTTGGCAGTGGACATAACGGGTCTTTCCCCTAATTCATAATCAGAGAGACTCATAGAGACGCTCTTTGTAGGGAGGTTTCACATTAAGGCCAACACTGCCTATATTTTGGCATTCCAAGAAATTGTACATAGTGGCAGTATGCAATCCAGATTCTAGGGCAGAAGACAACAGGTACTGGAGCCTCTGGGAAGTACCTGGTAGTCAGTTTTTCTTCACCCTTTCTGTGACTTTCCGCTCTTGGTGTCTAGATCTTAGCAAAGCCTCCCATGTGATCCTTTTGATCGGTGCAGCACTCCATTGTCTCCCACTTCCAACCATGCCTGTGCTTGCTTTGCTTTCTAAAATGAACTTGTGGCCATTCTTTTCTCCAGGCAAATGATGACATTTGGGCTCTTTTCAAGCAGAGCAGGAGTCTGGGAGCTCTAATGCCTTCGCGCTCCCCACCCCCACCAGAACTGAGGGTAGCCAGAGTTTGCAGTTTCTTTTAACATTCATAAAGGTCTAACTCCACATTGAGCCATAAAAAGGCTTCAAGGGAAAACGCTAACTAGCTGTCCCCATTTCCGGCTCTCAGCCCCCAGATGACCCCATGTGTACACCAGCTCCCAGCTGAGCCACCAAGGCAGGCCGCCCCTCCTCCCAGCATTTTCAGGCCCACTTACTTACAGTTTTGCCCAGGTCTCAGCAATAGCAGGCCAGGCCTGGACTGGCTCTCTGGCTCTCAGGAAAGGAGTGTCAATGTCAGCACTGAGGTCAGGGAGGGGAAGTTCATATTACGGATCCCTGCAGAGACTGACTGCTGGCTCTACAAGCCCCTGGAACTGGTCAAGAAGGAGTCAGAATGGCCACCAGAGAGAAGACCAGGCAAAGGCTCCCAGTTCTCCCCAGGAAAAGAAGAACTTGTTTCAGAGAGCACTGTGCCGGGAAGATCGGAATATAGGCAATGCAGTGTAGACCAGGCAACTGGAATTCAGAGGAGTAAGGCAACTGGCATCAATAATGAGCTTCAGAGCCCATACATGAACTCAGGCCTTCTGACGCCAAAGTCAGTCCTCTTCCCTCTACCCCCATATCTTTTCATGCCCAGGACTCTCTGATCATATCCCTTCCTTGCTCAACAAGCTTCGCTGGCTCCCCACTACCTGCAATAGAAAACAAACTCCTTAATCAGAGCATTTAAAGCCTCTCACAATTATGCCCAAAGGACTTTAAAGAATGCATTTCCTTTGATCCAGCAATACCACTACTAGGTCTGTATCCCAAAGAGATAGATAAAAAAAATGGGAAAGATTCTGCTTGTACAAAAAAAAATTTTTTGTCATGGCAAAAAATTGGAAAACGAGGGAGTGTCCCTCAGTTGGGGAATGGCTGAACAGACTGTGGTATACGATGTGGTATACTATTGTGCTGTAAGGAATGCTGAACAGGATGATTTCAGAAAGAGCAGGAAAGACCTACGTGAACTTGATGTAGAGTGAAATAAGCAGAACCAGGAGAACATTATACACAGGAACAGCAATATTGTAGGATGATCAACTGTGATAGACTTTGTTACTAATAGAAATGCAATGGTCCAGGACAACTCTGAGGGACTTATGAGAAAGAAAGCTATCCACATCCAGAGGAAGAACCGTGGGAGTAGAAATCCCAAAGGAAACGTGTGATTTATCTCTTGTTTATAAGGGTATGTGATTTGGGGTTTTGGTTTTAAAAAATTATTCTATTACAAAAATGAAAAATATGGAAATAGGATTTCAGTGATAATACATATATAACCCAGTAGAATTGCTTGTCATCTCCAGGAGAGGGGAGGGAGACAACAAGAATCATGTAACCATGGGGAAAATATTTAAAAAATAAAATAAAATAAAGCCTCTCACACTGGCTCCAGCCTGTCTTTCCAAAATGATTTCAGAATGATTAACAGCCTCCTTGACACATTTTTCCTGCTTCTCACACATGACATTGCATTCCATCTTCTGTTTGTCCCTTTGCAAACCCCCGTTCTTACTCCCCAAATCTGGAATCCTTTCCCTCCTCAATTATTTGGGAATTCCTGACTCCCTTCAATGCAAAGCTCAAGAGCTGCCTCCTGAAGGGAACTTGGCCTGATGCTCCCAAGAGTTCATGTTTTCCTTATCTGTGTACATGTTTGGCCCCTGTTTGCTGCCTGAGGCAGAGATCTTATTTTTTTTTGCCTGTCTCCCCTAGCATAGAGTTTGGCACACAGTAAACTGATTGCTAAATGTGTGCTGAACTGAATGGAACTGAATTATATGCACAACACTGCCCCATTTCTGCAGGCATCCTCACAGATGGATTTATCTGGTAGCCATTTGGGTACAATGCCTGCCTTGGGCTGTTAAACCCAGTGCTGGGGGGAGGGGGGTGTGAGGTCACTAATTAAAAACGTCCTCATGTCTATACAAGACCTATTTGTGGTTCTAGTCTATGAGGAGGAATATATACTTAGCTTTGTTCATCAAGAAATGTTCCAAGGCATTCATTCATAACCATTTGTTTTCACCCAGTTTGTCTTGGTGATTGCTGGAGAAAGAGCATCATAACATAAATACAAGGACTGGAGCATTACTTTCATGGAACTCGGACCAGTTCTCATGGATGACAAATGTAGGTAAAGCCCCACTACAGGAATATGCAAGAGAGAGATTTTTTCACATAAGAAAATATAACTTATCTGTTTCTCATTATTAATATGAGTGTATTCATATAAAAAGCATTTTCTGAACTACCTATATATTCACATTTGAATTTAGAAAAGTAGTTGCATTTTTTATTTTTTTCTTATTTAAATTTAATTAATTAATTTGGAATATTTTCCCATAGTTACATGATTCGTGTCTTTCCCTCCCTTCCTCTTTCTCCCCTCCCGGAGCCGACGAGCAATTCCACTGGGTTTTACATGTGTCATTGATCGATCAAGACCTAGTTCCATATTATTGATATTTGCACTAGGGTGATTGTTTAGAATAGAGTCTACGCCCCCAATCATATCCCTATCAAACCATGTGATCAAGCAGTTGTTTTTCCTTCTGTGTTTCTACTCCCCCAGTTCTTTCTCTGGATGTGGATAGGTTCTTTCTCATAATTCCTTCAGAATTGTCCTGGATCATCAGATGCTAGTAGAGAAGCCCATTACATTCAATTGTGCAACCGTGTATCAGTCACAGATTTTTTTTTATTTTAGAAGATTCCTGGGCCTATACTCATTTTCCGAGTTCAAATCTAGTCTCAGACTCTTACTAGCTATGTAACGTAAGGCAAACTATTTAAACTTGTTTACCTCAGTTTTCTCTTCTGTAAAATGAGCTGGAGATGGAAATGGCAAACGCTCTAATATCTCTGCCAAGAAAACCTCGAAATGGGGTTATGAAGAGTTGGAAGTGACTGAAATGACTGAATAACAACAAGTTTACCTTGTATTCCATAGGCATACCCATCCCATACCCTACCCCAAAAGATCTCCCACACAGACTTCCTCAAAGACAGGGTTTCCTGATTCAGAGTTTGGAAATTTGTCTGTTAAAAAATTGGGATAGCTGAACAAATTGTGGTATCTGTTGGTGATGGAATACTATTGTGCTGAAAGGAATGATGAACTGGAGGAATTCCATGTGAACTAGAAAGACCTCCAAGAAGTGGTGCAGAGTGAAAGGAGCAGAACCAGGAGAATCATATGCACAGAGACAGATACATTGTGGCACAATTGAAATGTAATGGTAATGCAATGACCCAGGACAATTCTGAGGGACTTATGAGAAAGAAAGCTATCCACATCCAGAGAAACAACTGTGGAAGTAGAAACACAGAAGAAAAACAACTGCTTGATCACATGGGATATGATTGGGGATGTAGACTCTAAGCAATCACCCTAGTGCAAATATTAATAATATGGAAATAAGTCTTGATCAATGACGCATGTAAAACCCAGTGAAATTGCCTGTTGGCTACAGGAAGGGAGTGGGACTCCTCAAGAAGGCATAAAAACAAATCCAGATGAACGAAGGGACCCCACAACAGGGCACAGCATTGAAGGTACATGGAATCGGGGCATATCCATGCTATAAAGGGGTGAAACAGCTCTCACTAAAACGCGAGCTGAGCAACCCCCTCCCCCACCCCACAACACCTACAGTGCCAAAGGCAGCGCATAAGAGTTAGAGCAAGTTTGGGGCACCCATTAAGTCATTGGCAGCTACCTGGGGTCACCAGGGCCTGCTCCTGAGAGCAGCAAGACTTAAGACCCCAAGAGGCTAAAGAACTTGTGGACTTTGAACACAGACACTGAGCACAGGCACGGATGTGGATCCTGAGCACGGGCGCAGACCTTGGGTGGGGACCCAGTGCAGAGGGGTACACGACTGTGGAAGCAGCACCCTGAGACTGTTAAAGGAGCTTCGGGCAGAGGTACAAGCAAGGGGACCACCAGGAGGTTTGACCCTGAGAACAATTGGACCTGAGACCTTAGGAGTCTAAAGAGTGCAGACAGACCCTGGGTGTGAGGATAAACCTGAGAGGGCACGTGGCTCACAATAGCAAGCCATCCACAAGAACCCCAAAAGAGAAAGATCAAAAAGAAGAAATCTTTAACACTCGGCAACTTTTACACAGAGAAAATCCAGACAACAGAGCAAACAGCAGAGGAGAACAAAGAAATAATCATATCCAAACCTTCCCAAAATAATGAAAACTGGCCAGAGGCTACTGAAGAATTCAAATCTGAGATGATGAGAAAGATGGAAAAGATCTGGCAAGAAAATAACAGTTTAAAAGGCAGAATTTTGCAATTGGAAAGTGAGGCAAGTAAATTGAAGACCAGAAATGACCAGATTGAAAAGGAAAACCAGTCCCTAAAGGCTAGAATTGAGCAATTAGAAGCTAATGATCTCTCAAGACACCAAGAACAAATAAAACAAAGTCAAAAGACTGATAAAATAGAAGGAAACATGAAATATCTCAATGAGAAAGTGACAGATCAAGAAAACAGGTCTAGAAGAGACAATCTGAGAATCATTGGTCTTCCTGAAAAAGCAGAAAGTAATAGAAATTTGGACTCATACAAAAAGAAATTATTCAGCAAAACTGCCCTGAAGTTCTACAACAAGAGGGCAATATAGACATTGAAAGGATCCATAGATCACCCTCTACACTAGACCCAGAAAAGACAACCCCCAGGAATATAATAGCCAAATTCAAGAGCTCTCAGCCACAAATGGTAAAGAGAGGGAGATCAGAGAACTGCTCAAAAGGAGATTACAGGATCTCTTTGCTGGTTCTGGGTATAAGATTCTTGTTGCATTGTCCATATGCAGATCCAGGTACTAGTCCTGAGGTGAGATCCCAGGGTGAGGAGCAGACTAGCATATACCAGCATTTGTGTCCACAGGAGAGTAAGAAATCTTTGTAACAGTTCAAAGGTAGAAAAGAGTACTTGTGACCAGAGCATAGGCAGGGAGAATATTAAATACACTTCTCCTTATATCATACCATCTTGGGAGAACTGAAAACAGATAGATTCGCAGAGGCAACTCTGAAGGCAGCTACACAAAGAACTGGAAGCTTGGAAGTGCTTCCTTCACCATAGTTACAAACCGCAACTTTAACAGTTTTGTTCATTAAAAGAAAAAGACTAAAAAATGAGCAAATCATGGAAAAATAGAAACTCAACATAGAAAGTTATTTTGGTGACAGGAAAAGCCAAAATGCAAACTCAGAAGAAGACAACAAAGTCAAAGCTGCTGCATCCAAAGCCTCCAAGAAAAATATGAATTGCTCTCAAGCCCAACAAGAACTAATGAAGGAGCTCAAAAAGGGTTAAAAAGCAAATAAGAGAGGTAGAAGAAAAATTTGGAAAAGAAATGAGAGTGGTACAGGAAAATGGTGAAAAAAAGAGTCAACAGCTTGAGTAAAGGAGGCACAAAAATACTGAAGAAATTATTACCTTACAAAACAGAATAGGTCAATTGGTAAAAGAGGTACAAAAGTCCAATGAAGAGAAGAACTTCTTAAAAGCAGAATTGGCCATATGGAAAAAGAGGTACAAAAATTCCCTGAAGAAAAGAACTCTTTAAAAAGTAAAATTGGCCAAATGGAAAAGGAGGTACAAAAGCTCACTCAAGAAAATCATGTCTAAAAAATTAGAATTGGACAAGTGAAAGGTAATGACTCCCTGAGATATCAAGAAACAATCATGCAAAGTCTAAAGAATGAAAAAAATAGAATAACATGCCAAATATCTCATTGGGGAAACAATTGATCTAGAAAATAAATTCAAAAGAGATAATTTAAGAATTATTGAAGTACCTGAAAGCTATGATCAGAAAAAGAGTTCAGACATCATTTTTTCAAAAAATTATCAGGGAAAGTTGCCCTGACATTTAAGAACCAGAGGATAAGATAAAAATTGAAAGAATCTACTGATCACCTCCTGAAAGAGATCCCAAAAGGAAAACTCCCAGGAATATTTTAGCCAAATTCCAGAACTCTCAGATCATGGAGAAAATATTGTAACCAACCAAAAAGAAATAATTAAAATATCATGGAGCCATAATCAAGAGAGCCTGGAATATGATAGTCCAGAGGGCAAAGGAGCTAGGACTTCAACCAGCAATTATTTATCCAGAAAAACTGAGTATAATCCTTCAGGACCAAAAAAATTTGGGTATTCAATGAAATAAGAGGACTTCCAAACATTTCTGATGAAAAGACCAGAGCTGAGGAGAAAACTTGACTCTCAAATAAAAGACTCAAAAGAAATATAAAAAAGATAGAAGAAAATGAAAGAAAAATCAAAAGACATTTAACAAGGTTTAACTGTTTACATACATACATGAGAAGAAGATTCTTGTAACTCCATAGATATTAGGGCAGTTAGAAGGAGTAAACATAGAGGGCAAGGATGTGAGTTGAATATGATGGGATGATATAAACAAAAATAAAATTAAGGCATGAGAAAAGGAATGCACTGGGAGGAGGAGGAAGAGGAAAACAGACTCGGGTAAATTATTGCACATAAAAGAGGCATGAAAGAGCTTTTACAGTGGAGGGGGAAAAGGGGGAGGTGAGGAGAGAATCATGTGGGGGAAAGGGGGAGGTGAGGAGAGAATCATGTGAACCCACTCTAGTCAAAATTGGTTCAATGAGTGCAGAACATACACAATCAATTGGTCATAGAAATCTATCTTACCTTTTAGGAAAGTAGGAGGGGAAGGGGATAAGAGAAGGGAGGCAAGGCTGATAGAAAAGAGGATAAATTGATGAAAGTAATAGTCACAAACTAAACAGGGGGAAATAGGATGGAGAGTAATACACAGTAATTATAATGGTACAAATTGTTTTATGTCTCTCTAATAAAGGCCTCATTTCTCAAATACATAGAGAAAAAAATCAAATGTATTAGAATGCAAGTCATTCCTCAAATGGTAAATGGTTAAAGGAGATGAAGAAGCAGTTCTCTAACAAAGTGACTAAAACTCTCTAGAGCAGTGATGGGCAAACTTTTTAAAGAGGGGGCCAAAGGAAAGGAAATGCTCATCTGTCAGTCTGTTTCTAAGGCAACTCTTTCGCAGTTTCATTGTATTGTATCCTACTCATTGTATTTGTCAGATTAGGAATAATGTCTCAGGCTGGATAGAACATTTCAGGGGGCCATATCTGGCCCACAGGCCATAGTTTGCCCATCACTGCTCTATCATTGAAAATGCTCTAAATTACTATTAATTAGAGAAATGCAATTTAAAACAACTCTTAGGTACCAACCCATACCTGTGACAGAAAAGGAAAATGACAAAACTTGGGAGGGATGTGGAAAAATTGAGACATGAATGTATAGTTGGGGGAATTGTGAATTGATTCAATCCTTCTAGAAAGGAATTTGGACCTATGCCCAAAGTGCTATGAAACAGTACATACCCTTTGACCCAGCAACACTGTTACTAGGTTTGTATTCCAAAGAGATAAAAAGGAAGAGCCTATATGTATAATAATATTTAAAGCAACTTTTTATGAGGGTAAAGAATTGGAAAGTGAGAGGTAACACATCAATTGGGGAATGGCTGAGTAAGTTATAGTATGCTATAACTGTAAGAAATGACAAGCAGGAAGAGCTCAGAAAAACCTAAAAAGACTTACACAAACGAAAGCAGAGCAAAATAAGCAAACTCAGAAGAACACTGTACACAGTGACAGCAATATGGTACAATGAACAACTGTGAATAACTTAGCTATTGGGGCAGCTGGGTAGCTCAGTGGATTGAGAGTCAGGCCTAGAGATGGGAGGTCCTAGGTTCAAATCTAGCCTCAGACACTTCCCAGCTGTGTGACCCTGGGCAAGTCATTTGACCCCCATTGCCTAGCCCTGACCACTCTTCTGCCTTGGAACCAATACACAGTATTGATTCCAAGACGGAAGGTAAGGGTTTAAAAAAATAACTTAGCTATTTTTATTCATACAATGATCCAAAACAATCTCAAAGGACTCATAAAAAATACCACCTGCTTCCAGAGAAATAACTGATGGAGTCTGAATTCAGACCAAAGCAAACTTTTTTTTGCTTTCTTTCTTAATCTTTTTTTGCTCATGTTTCCTTCCACAAAAGGATTACTATGGAAAAATGTTTTACATAATCACACATGTAAAATCTATATGAGATTGCTTACCATCTCATCTGGGGGATGGGGTGGGATGGGAGTGAGGGAGAAAATTTGAGACTCAATATTCTTTGGAAAATGTTGCAAACTTTTTTACATGTAATTGGGGAACATTAAAAAGAAAAAATACATGTGATTAATACCTTTTGTTTTGCACTCCCTAAATTTCCCTGTATCCCTGCCCCTCCTCCCCCTTCCCAAAGAGCTATCCCTTAAGACAAATAATTTTTTAAATAAAAGAGAAAAAATCAGCAAAGCTAATCAATGGATTGAATAAATCTGAATATGCAAGATTCTACATTTGAAATCTACCCTTCCCACCCCCTATCCGCCCCAAGAGCATGGAGAGTTATATTCTTCTCATTCTTCTTTGGGGTCAAACTTATTTCTTTATATTTTGGCAACATTCACTTTCAACTTTTTTTTTACAATGTTGCAGCTCTTTTATGTACTGTTTTCTTGGCTCTGCTTAATTCACTCTGCATCAGGCCATTTGAGTCTTTCCATGCTTTTCCATATTCAGAATATTTATAATATCTCATACCACTGTAACATTCCATTATATTCACATCCCACAACTTGTTTGGCTGTTACCAATAACATCTACTTTGTTTCCAGGTCTTTGCTATCCCTTACAAAAATGCTGCTCTAAATATTGTGGCTTATATGGAGGCTTTTTCTCTGAAGTGTTTTAAGAATATTTGCGTTTGCATTATTTTGGTCATTGTTATCTTGGCTTTGCTTACTTCCCTCTGAATCAGTTCATAGTATTCTCAAGTTTCCTTGGATTCTTCTCATTCCTCCTTTCTTATGGCATCATATTTCATTACATTCATATGCCACAATTTGCTCAGATATTCCCCAAATGATGGGCACTCCTTTTGTTTCTAGTATCATCCTGCCCCAAAAAGTCCTGCTACAAATACTGTTGTACCTCTGGTACTTTTACCTTTGTCTCTACCCATCCTGGTTTTGTGCCTCATCATGATATTGCTGGATCAATACAAATGAGCAATGGAGTGATTTTTTAGGTTCAATATTCTCCCCATGATACCATATGTCTGAAAAGAATCGTAATTGCTTGTGACCCAAGGGGCAATCATGAAAAGGTACATGGCAGGTCTGAGTAGGCTGAAGCAGATTTACAAATGATGATTTACACATGGGAAATATTTTGCAAGATGGACATATGTGACTGGAAAAAGAGGGAGGCTAGTCCTTTAGTGAGGGTAAATGATAACATATGGGAAAGCCTGGTGCTACCAAGATATCATGAACTATTCGAAGAACAAGAGAAAGGTCTCCAGAAAGTTGGATGGATCTTCTTTGGAGCATTTATGGAAAGACATGAACAAGAATCATACAATGATAAGAATGTCAGAAGGTTTCTATCTGCATTAGCAAAGGGCATACTCGCATCAGTAAGATTCTAGTGCAGTGGTTCCCGAACATTTTTGGCCTCCAGCCCCCTTTCTAGAAAAAAAATATTACTTAGCCTCCTGGAAATTAATTTTTAAAAAATTTTAATAGCAATGAATAGGAAAGATAAATGCACCTGTGGCCATCACCACTCCCCTGGATCGCTGCAGCACCCACCAGGGGGCGGTAGCACTCACTTTGGGTATCACTGTCCTAGTGCATTGGTAGAAACAATTTCCATAGCAGAAGCTCCCCATGCTGACAAAATCACAGATATTTCATGTATGGAAATTTTATTCCTTGATACCAATCTGCTTACATCTTTCTTTAACTAGGCAAGTATTACTTGCTAATACCTATAACTTGTGATGACCAGTTACATAAAGTTGTTTTAACATTCCTAGCCCTTTGAAAAATGTCATTACCTTGCTTATTGAAAGCATAACGCTGAATCTGAGAATAGCCCATTAATACGAAGACATTTATCTTTAAAAAATCTCATCTACAGATTGGGGAGGGAGGGTGGTATAGCCCAGATAAGAAGTCCTTGGTCAATGTATCAAGAATGAAGAAAGTTTTAAAAACCACCACCAGCAGCAATGTGTCTCGAACCCCAGGCACAGAACTGAGTTTCATTTCTAGTACCAGTTTGCAGAGGTAACTCTCAGACCCAAGAGGATCCTACAGTTCTGCCATTCTGAACCAGCAAAGCTTTCCAGCTAGTTGATAGGGGCAGAGTCCAGCAGTATTCTAATCCTCTTCAGACCCAAACTTGGGCCAGGAACTGGTAAAACTCAGACCGAGGAGGTGGACAGCAATCTTTGGGAATACCAAAAGCTTGTTGGTCCCCAGCTTGTCCCTGAGATCCTGGAATAGCACAACACTCAGTACTCTAAGAAAAGAGATACAGGAGCAAATCAGGTCTTTCCTCCAGAATTGTCATAGAGTCCTTATCCAAGCAAACAACTCCCTGAAAATTAGAATGGTCCAAATAGAAGCCAATGACTCCATGAGGCAACATGAAATATTAAAACAAAGTCAAAAGACTGAAAAAAGAAGAAAATGTAAGGAGAGAAAATTCAAGGTATAGTAAAATCAACTGACCTGTAAACTAGATTGAGGAGAAAAATTTAAGAATCATGAGACACAAAGGTCATGACCCAAAAAAATGAGCCTAGAGATATTTCAAAAACATCTTAAAAGAAAGCTGCCCAGATCTCTTCGAACCAAAAGGTAAAGTGGAAATAGGAAGAATCCACAAGTTATCTGTCAAAAAATATCCCAAAATGAAAATTTCCAGGAATAGCAAATCCAAGATGCAGAGTTTCTAGATCAAAGAAGATATATTGTTAAGTAGCCAGAAGAAAAATTCAAGTATCAGAGCCACAGTCATGGTCACACATGATTTAGCAGCCACCACTATAAAGGAATAAACTTGAAATGCCATATTACAGAAGACAAAGGACGTGGACTTATAGCCAAGGAGAACTTACCAATAAAAAATATAATGCTACAGGGGGGGAAAACAGATCTTTAACAAATTAAAGGACTTTAAAGCAATCCTGATGAAAAGACGAGAGTTCCATAGAAACTATAAAGTTCAAACATAGAAGAGTAAAGAGAAATATGAAACGATAAATATGAATAAACAAAGATAAACCGCTTACATTCAAATATGGTGAGTTGATACATGTGTCCTCTTGGAATCCTATTATCAGGGCCATAGAGGGTATACAATTAGACAAAGTATGGGAGCATTTCTGTTATGTCTCGATCATCTAAAAAGAATTATGGAAGAGGAATATATGGACTAGAAAGGGAAAGGAATGGAAAGAAAAATTAGGGAAAATCCCCTCACATAATCAGGATACAATCAGGTATGTACAGACACCTAGATACACATAGAGGTGAGGATAAGGGGAGTGGATAACACTTGAATCTCATTCATCTGAACTGGTTAAAAGAAGGAAGCCTATCTACACACAAATACACACACACACACACACACACACACACACATATATATATATATATATATATATATATATATATATATATATATGCACGTATCTCCCAAATAGAATGCAAGGTCTGTGAGGACAGGCACGCTTCCACTTTTGTCTTTATATCACCAGCACCTAGCACAACACCTGGATAACAGTAAAGGCTTAATAAATGTTTGTTGATTGATTAGAGGAAAATATGAGTCTTTAAAAGCTCAGTGTACAGTGAGTACAGTGCCTGTGGGGGGGAACAGGGACCATGAAGTGAGAAGGATAAGAAAGAGAATAGTTACATTTGGCTGGAATATAGGAAGAATGGAAGAGATTCATATCAAGCAAGGCTAGAATTGGGCCAGATTGTAGAAGTCTATGAATGCCAAGCAAAGGAGTTTGAGTTTTAGTAAGCTAGATCACCANTATATATATATATATATATATGCACGTTTGGAGAGAAATATATATTTCATTCATCAGGGGAAAGGGGAGGAAAGGGTAAAAGAGGGGAGAGAGAATTTGAGGGAGGGTAGATTAAGAAAAGAACTGGTTCTAAGCAAAACAGACTTTGAGAATGCACAAAAATATTTTTAACTCTTCCTGTTGCTCCACAACAGGAATCTGAGGGGTGCCCATAAATTAGGGGACAGATGAACAAGTTATGATAAATAAATGAGACAGAACACTATTGTGATGATCTTGTTATCAGCATAATGACTCACTATGATCCCAGAGGACTAATGATGAAACGATATACTTACTCTGCAAGAGACATGAAAGACTCAGAGAACAAAATGAGACAAATGGGATTTTTTGGACATGGCCAATGTGGAAATTTGTTTTGATTGACTCTACATGTTTGCCATGGGGTTTATTTTCCCTGTGTTCTCAACTTGGAGGGAGGAGTGATATGGGAGGATAAGAAATCTGATTTTGTCTGATTAAAACAAATAAAATAGAAAATAGAAACTAAAAATTAATTGCTGTTGGTGATGGGAAAGGTAGTACAGGAAATTGGCACAAGTCCAATGAGAAGGGGTTTGCTTACTCGGCAAGTTCCAAAGTTTATTTAGCTTTCAATGTAGTCTAAACCTCAGAATGGTACTCTGAGTCTTGGGGAGCCTGTTTAAGCCTTTGTGGAAAAAAAGGCAATCATGAGAATAACAGAGGGTTACCCTGCCAGGCACCCCAAGTTCAATTCTCTTCCAGGTAGGAAGTGATAGATTATATGGTTGCCATACTTTTCTGCATTCATTCATGGCTCCCGCCCATACCCAATAACAACACTGTATGTTTAGTGTCTATGAAGAAGTTGGGGACTCTGCTACTCAAATCTGGGGCCCCTTAGACTATAAGCTATACCTGTGCTTATTCTGGAGACTTTCTTGGATTAATTCAAGGAGAGCAAGCAGGCAGAAGGAGAGAAATTAATCCTTTCCGGTCAAGTCTCTAGGATTAGACCCGTTCTGGGGGCAAGGGAGAAGGTTGGGGCCTAGGCTTTATCCAGACATGAGTAATGGAGTCCTGTACTCCTAAAGAGTCGCTCAAATTATTTGGTGTGTATCTGGTATAGAATAGCCTTTATTTAACTTACAAAAAAATGCCCAAGAGACAACAAATTCACAGGAGCCCCTGAAGCAATGAAAAACTTCATAAAGCCCTTTACTATGTGGATAGGGCCTGTCTTTCTAGGCTCTTTGTACATTACTCTCTCTCATATGCTATACACTCTCCCCCAGCCCCCAATCAAATTTGCCTATTTGCTGTTCCTCATATCTGACGTTCAGTGCCATCTACCATCTCTTCACCTTTGCCCAAACTGTCCTTCATACTGCTTCCCCTGCTCATGTTTGCTTTGTCGAAGCTCTGGCTTCATTTAAGGGTCAGCTCATATGCCACCTCCTATTAGAAGCCCTTTTTGCTTCCCCTAGCTCAGAGGTTGGCAACATATGGCTCTCGAGCCATATCCAGCTCTTTTGAGGGCCAGATACGGCTCTTTCTGCAGGAGCCATAAAGTCCATTTTTTTCAGGCGCTGTTACAGGAGCGGCACTGTGAGCACTGCACGGCTCTCACGAAATGACATTTTAAAAAATGTGGCATTTATGGCTCTCACGGCCAAAAAGGTTGCCGACCCCTGCTCTAGCTGTTAGTGTTCTCTCCTTCTCAAATAGAAATCGTCTTGTATTTACTTGTCTGTTTCTGTCTTATTACCCTTCAGCAGAGTATGAAGGGGCTACTTTGTAATTTATCTTTGTACCCCCAAATATTCCTAGAAGCAGATAAGTGGCATAATATGCAGAGCACTGGACTTGGAGTCAAGAAGCTCCAAGTTCAAATTCAGTCTTAGACCTCATGATCCTGTCATTTAGCCTCTGTCTGCCTCGGTTTCATTGACTGTAAAATGGAAGCCATAATAGCATTTATTTCCCAGTGTTGTTGCGAGGATCAAGTGAGATATCTGTAAAGCACTTAGCACAGTGTCTGGCATATAGTCGACACTTACCAAATGCTCGTTTCCTTCCTTCCTTTCTTCCCCAGCTCTTAGCACATTGAAGAGAGACCAAAAAATACACATTCCAGAAATAAGAGCATGTCCTTCCTTTAGCTTTTCTTTGGATGTTTACTGTTCCCTATTTCCCTTTCTGTGAGAGATCTTGGTGAGAAAATCCCAATGCCTGAGAGGGAGGGGTGATACCAGAAAGCACAAAACAGGGGAGGCACAGGGGGCATCTAGCTCAGTGGATAGCACACCAGGCCTGGAAGTCAGGAGGACCTGGGTTCAAATCTGGTCTCAGACCTTTCCTAGCTGTGTAATTCTGGGCAAGTCACTTAACCCTGTTTGCCTAGCCCTTGCCCCTCTATCTTAGACCTGTTACTAGAACAGAAAGTAAAGGTTAAAAAAAAGTGGAGGCATAGTGTTCCACTGCAGCATTGGGGCCCGCAAAGGCAGATTAAGTTAACCATCTATTCAATTGTTACTACTCACAGGTCCCTGTTTTACTTCTGAACCTTTCCCTGGCCAACCAGAATTAATCATGCGCCATCACAACAATTCCAAAGGCCAATTTACTTAAGAGACAATACAAGAAATAAGAATTAAGCAGTTAATACTCATACCACCTATTTCCTAAACTGGTTAGTGACTTTGACGGCATAGTTAGAAATTATTTCCCAAGAGAACACCAGAGGGCCTGTCTTCTCCTCGCCCCTTCAATATTTGTCATTTTTCTTTTTTTTGGTCACTGGTGCCAATTCGAGATGTGTGAAGTGGAACCTCAGGGTTATATTGATTTGCATTTCTCTCATTATTCGTGATTTGGAGGATTTTTTAAAACTATGGCTACTAATAGTTTTGGATTTCTTCTGTTGAGAACTGCCTCTTCATGTCCTTTTGACCATTTATCTATTGGGGAAATGACCGCCATGTTTATGTACTTGCATCTCTCCCATATGTATTTTAGAAATGAGATCTTTGACAGAGAAACTTGCTATGAAAATTTTCCCCAATTAAAAATTTGCCTTCTAATTTTAACTCCATTGATTTTGTATATGCAAAACCTTTTAGATTTTATTTGTCAAAATTATTCATCTTATTTTCAGTGACCCTCTCTATCCCTTTTTCTGCTCTTGTTTTCTTCCCCATTCATAGTTGCAAAAGGTACTTTCTTCCTTACTCTTCTAATCTGTCTACTATGTAATCTTTCATATATGGGTCATGCATCTATTTATAGTTTATTTTGAGACATAGTATGATATCTTGGTATAAACTGAATTTCTACCAGACTGCTTGCTAGTTTTCCCAGCAGTTTTTGTTGAATAGAGAGTTCTTACTTCATAATTTAGAGGATTTGGTCATTTCCTGAATGACAACCTCCCAAACTTTCAGGGAATATAGGTTGGGAATCCTCTAGTTCAGCATTGGTGAACCTCTTAGAGATCATGTGCCCAAACCGTACCTTCAAACTGCCTACGAGCCCCCCTCCCCGCATTGCCCTAGACAGTGGACGGATGAAGTGTTTACACTGAGCTTCTGGGTGGAGGTGCGGGGCATGTGAAAATTGTCCTCAGGCTCAGTGGAGAGGGGGAATAGGACAGCTCTTCCGGCACGCTGGGACACGTGTGCCACACATTCATCAACATGGCTCTAGTCTCTGTTTATTATGCTTACTTATCAGTCTGGCTAATGAAATAAGAAAAATAGGTTTGTAAACTTAATCTCGGCCTGTAAAAGCAGCATATGGCAGCAACGGAGGAGTGGCTAAAGGGGTATTAGCAACTGTCTCAGCAATGGAGCCCATGAGTATTAATATTCAAAAGGCATTGCTTCTCAGCACCGAAATTGTAAAGTCAAACTTTGAACCCAGGTCCTTTGGTTCTAAATTCAATAATCTATTTATCATACCATCCAGGCAAAACACCTCCAGTCTATAGACAGATTTTGTGGGAAGGGGAAAAAAGACTCTAGGAGACAGACCCAACCATGGACAAACCAAGATAGTTATTTTGCTATGTCTCAGAAATATATCAGAATGTTTTATACACAGTAACTCACAACTGATCTCTGTTGAAAAATAAGCAGCTATACATTGTCCACATAAACCCTGACTGTCCACTTATGTCCATTTACATCTGCCCACTCACCACCAAATCCCAGTCCCTTGGCTCAGAGACGAGACCTTTTTCTCCTTGAATGTACAATTGGTTATTTATGTACAAACAGGCATTTAGTCAGACTACCTGACCTACGGAGGGGGAAAAAAGTCCCAAAATGTCCTAGCAGATGTGAGTGTCGGTCAACATGATTTTCATATAATTTATAAGGTATTAGGTTTCAAAATAATGGATCTTTTCAGTTAGCATCTTGGCAGATGATGATAGCATGGCATTCTTCTGTGAGAAGCCACCACAGCTCTCTCCCAGCAAAACTGCAAACAGAAAATTGTGGGCCTTGGCCCGAGCCGATTCCCGAAAAAGACTGCCATTATACTCCCTCACAGTTCAGCTATGTATGGGCCACCTGGATAACATCCAATCACATAGAGCTTCCCTACCCTCGCTCCCCTTTTCTTCTTCTTTTTAAAACATTTCCTTGCAAAGGCTAGACAGTGGTTTCTAGGTAAAGAAAGAGCCAACAAACCAGCCAATAGAATGCGTGCTGAAAGGAATGGGAAGGTTGTTTTTCTGTTTTGTTTTTCAAGATTGCCAGTAACAAGATCTGCCTTTGTAATCAACTTTATGTGACACCGTGTATGGCTTGAAGGCTCTAGTCCAACAGTGGACTCAGGAATCCAGGCTATTGCCAGAAAGGACAAATTAATTGAGGGTGAGAACTGCAAAGGGAGAGATGGAGCTGTTTACATGTGACCTGAATATAGTTTAAGAGGTTGAAATAGGCACAGAGCTTGCCTTCGACATTTTTGGCCTCCCTTTCCTATTTGAAGTGATATTTAGGGGTTCCATGTTTCTTCTCTGCCCCCCTCCTTCCCCAGCCCTCATCACTACCATGAAAATAGCTGATGAAGTAGGCTCTGGGTTACTTGATAAAATCTAAAATACATTCCCTTCACTCTAGCATTCCAACTTCAATATTCACCCCAGCAACCATTTCTATAGAGAAAAGCTATTCGTTATATTCCTAGAGGATTCAAACAAGCCCCACGCCACTAGAAAGTAGTGTGATACAGTTGAAAAAGCAGGAGGCTGAGAATCAGAAGACTTGGGTTCCAATCCAATCTACCAATTACTTACTAGCTGTATGTCCTTAAGCAGGTCCCTCGTCTAGATTTCCTTTTTTCATCTCCAAAATGAGGGGGGTTCAACTAGATAATCTCCAAAGTTCCTTCCAGCTCTCAACATATGACTCCTTCTAGCTTTAGATTCATGAGGTCCCTTGGCTCAGGGCCAGTCTTACACGCAAGTACGGGAAGCTGATCACCTACATGGCGGAACTTCAGGATTACTTGGGGATCCTTTCCGTATCCAAAATTCTCTCTTGGAGTTGTATGCTGAGGATTTAGATGGCGGAATCACAGAAACTCTGCTGCTTTCTCAGCCTTACACACACACACACACACACACACACACACACACACACACACACACACACAATAAATTGCTTCAAATAAAGGACAGTGAGGAGGAGCATGTCTCACTGGGGTAAGAAGAGAAAGCAGCCCAGCCAGCAGAACATATGTGAGAACTGGCAGGACTTGGAGCAGTCCAACAAACTTCACCTCTGCCAGAGGCAACAAAACTGCAGAACAGGAAGAAGCCAGGCCAGAACCATTCTACACTACACAGGTAGAGAAAGCAGAGAAGAAAGGAAGCCTACAAACTCTCAAGCAGCAGCAGAATCCAGAGGCTATAAGGAAGCAGAGAGGGGGACCAGCTGAACTGCAGGAAATTATGCACTCCCACATGGTAGCAGAGTTCCTGAGGCAGCAGAGCCCTGAGCAAGGGACTTGCCCAATCCAAGCCACTTGGCAGAGGCAGTGAAGCAGCAGAGTGAGGACCAGCCCAGCCCACAAGAAACTGGTAAAATGGGGTACTGAATATAGCTAGACAAAATAACTACACACCTCCCCAGAATAAGCCAGAAGGTCCACTTCCTCAAGAGATACACTCTGAGAAACAAAGACTGTTGGGCCTACCCCAAGTACCAGAAAAGTGTACTCTACAAGCTTGGAACAGTGCACTCTCTACCCCAAGAACAGAGAAGAACATAACATATAGATACAGTAATGGGGGGGGCGGGGAAGAACAACTAGAAAAATGAGCAAAAAAACAAAAAAAAAACCCCAACCCTGACTTTAGAAAGTTAATTTAGTGACAGGGAACACCAAAATGCAAATTTGGAAAAGAGGACAATAATGCCAAAAAGAAAACATGTGAAGCCTCAAAGAAAAGTTTGAAAGGATGTCAGGCCCCAAAAGAACCCCTGAAAGAACTTGAAAAGGCATTTAAAAACCAAATAATAAGAGAATTGACAGGAAAAACTCAGCATCTTCCAATGAAGAAATAAACTCCCTAAAAACTAGAATAGGCCAAAAAGAAAGGGAGGCACAAAAATACATGGAATAAAAAAAAGTGCTCTAAGGAAAAGAATGGACCAACAGGAAATGGAAGCCATAAAAAGCACTGAAGAAAAAAACTTTTTTTTAAACCCTTGTACTTCAGTGTATTGTCTCATAGGTGGAAGAGTGGTAAGGGTGGGCAATGGGGGTCAAGTGACTTGCCCAGGGTCACACAGCTGCGAAGTGGCTGAGTCCGGGTTTGAACCTAGGACCTCCTGTCTCTACGCCTGACTCTCACTCCACTGAGCTACCCAGCTGCCCCCTGAAGAAAACAACTTTTAAAGAGTAAGGTTGGCCAAATTGAAAAAGAAGCACAAAAGCTAAAGGAAGAAAATAAGTTCCTAAAAATTAGAATTTGACAAATTTATGAAATCAGAAGACATCAGGAAACAGTAGAAACAGAAGAAAATCTTAAAAACCTCACTGGGAAAAAAGACCAACCTGGAAGGCAGATCTAGGACAAATAATCTAAGAATCAATGGAATACCTGGAAGCCATGATGAAAAAAAGAGCCTGGATACCATATTACAAGAAATCAATGAGGAAGACTGCCCTGACATTGTTGAACAAGAGGAAAAAATAAAAATTGAGAGAACCTAATAATCATCTGAACGAGATCCCAAAATAAAATACCCCAGGACTATTATAGACAAATTCCAAAACTCCCAGACCAAGGAAAAAGTACTACAAGTAGCCAAAAGAAAACAATTCAAATATCATGGAGGTGGGTTTTATACCAGGAATGCAGGGATGGTTCAATATTAGGAAAACCATCAGCATAATTGACCATATCAATAACAAAACCAACAGTAACCATATGATTATTTTGATTGATGCAGAAAAAGCATTTGAAAAGCACAATACTCATTTCTTATAAAAACATTAGAAAACACTGGAATAAATGGAACCTTCCTTACTGTGATAAATGGCATCTAAAACCATCAGCAAACATCAAAACCCTTCCCAATAAGATCAGGAGTTAGCAAGGATGCACATTGTCACCACTATTATTTAAAATTGTATTAGAAATGCTCACTATAGCAATAAGAGCAAAAAAAAAAAAGAAATTGCAGGGATTAGAATAGGCAATGAAAAACACAAAATTATCACTCTTTGCAGACAATATGATGGTATTCTTAGAGAATCAAAACAAACCCAGAAAGTATGGGAACACAATTACCATACACTTCACACAAACAAAGCCAGACCTAAACAATTGGAAAAATATTAATTGCTCCTGGATAGTCTGAACCAATATAGTAAAAATGACAATCCTACCTAAATTAATTTGCCTATTCAGTGCCATAGGAAGCAAACTACCCAAAAATTATTACATAGAACTAGAAAAAAAAAACATAACAAAGTTCACCTGGAAGAACAAAAGGACAAGAACATAAAGGGAATTAATAGAACAAATATAAAGAAAGATGGCCTGGCAATACCAAATATCAAACTATACTGTAAAGCAGTTATCAAAACAATCTGTTACTGGCTAAGAATTAGAGTGGTGGATCAATGGAATAGATTAGGCAGTTCATGTCCATAGCAACTCAGTGTTCAATAAACCCAAATATCCAAGCTTTGGGGAAAAGAACTCACTATCTGACAAAACACTATTGGGAAAACTGGAAAGCAGTATGGCAGAGACTAGGCATGGACCAACCTCTCATACCATACACTAGGCTAAATGTCAAAATGGATAGTTGATCTAGAAATAAAGGGTGACACTATAAACAAATTTGGGGAACAAAGAAAAGTTTACCTGTCAGACTTACGGATAAGGAAAAAATTTATGACCAAACAAGACATGGAAAAGATGACAAAAAATGAAATAATTTTGATTACATTAATTGGCACAAATAAAGCCAATACAACCAAGATTAGAGGAGAAGCAACAAATCTGGAGGGGGGTGGAATTTATAGCAAACATCTCTGACAAAGCTTCATTTCTCAAATATGTAGAGAACTGAGTCAAATTTATAAGAATACAAAGCATCCCCCAATCGAAAAATGGTCAAAGGATATAAAAAGGCAATTCTTAGAAGAAGAAATTAAAACAATCCACAGTCACATAAAAATGCTCCATATCACTATTGATTAGAGAAATGCAAATTAAATGACTCTGAGATACCACCTCACATCTATCAGATTAGCTAAAGTGATCAAAAAAAGGAAAATGATGAATGTCGGGGGTATTTGGGAAAATTGGGACACTAATACACTGTTGGTGGAACTGTGAACTAATACAATCATTCTGGAGAGTAGTAAGGAACCAGGCTCAAAGGGTCACAAAAGTATGCATACCCTTTGACTCAGCAATAACACTATTGAGATCAGAAAGAAATACCCAAAGAGACCAGAGATAAGGGGGAAAGTCCTTCCTGTACCAAAATATTTTTTAAATTAAATTAAATTCATTTTAATTTTTATTGTTATGCAAAACATACCTCCATATTGGTCATTATTGTAAGAGCACACTCAATCATAAACAAAACCCCAAAATAAAGCCGCAAATACACTGATGTGAAAGATGACTCCAACAGTTCTTTCTTTGGCTGTGGATAGCATTCTCCATCATTAGTCTTTCAGGATTATCCCAGCCAAAATATTTTTAGAAGCCCTCTTTGTAGTGGCAAAGAATTTTAAAGTGAGGGGTTGTCCATCTCTTGGGGAATGGATGAGCAAATTGTGGTATTTGGTTGTAATGGAATACTTTTGTGCCATAAGAAACAATGAACGGGATGGGTTCAGAAAAACCTGGAAAAACTTATATGAAATTGATGCAAAGTGAAGTGAGCAGAACCAGGAGAACAATGTATATGATAAAAGAAATATTATACAATGATCAACTGTGAAGGACTAAACCATGATCAGCAAAGCAAGAAAATGCTATCCACAGTCAAAGAAGAGGCTACTGAAGACTGAGAGCAGATCAAAGCCATCTTCCACTATATTCCCTTCATGAGATTTCTATTGTATTTGTTGTGTCTTCTAACATGACACAAGCAATATGGAAATATGGATTGACTATTCACCACCTTGGAAGGTGGGGAAGGAAGGGAGGGTGAAAAATCTGAATTCTAAAATGTAAAAAAAAATTGTCAAAAATTATTTCAACGTGTAACTGGAAAAAATTTTTAATTGGAAAAAATGTTTCTCTTCAAAGCCAGACTTTTGGCTGAAGGTTTCTCTCGTGTTCAAATAAATACACACTGAGGATTATCAGCCATCTGTACTTTAGAACGAATAAGTTTCCTATCCTTTCTAAAGAGCAGCCTGTGTTAGAATCAAAGATACAGGATGGGGAAGTCAGAGGCTAACAGTTGGTAAGAGAAGATACTACAGATGGATGTAGAGGGTAGGCTGTGCCTGCCAGAAGAAGACAAACTTTGCCTGTTCGGTATTTGTTAAGTGTAGGCCTTGCCTTGAAGAGTTGAAATCATTGGTGGGGGCTCAGCAAACACAGATGGAACACTATATGCAAAGTACTGTGTTGGGGGTAAGGGGTGGGTAGGGAGGGAGGTACAAAGTTTAGGTAAGGTATAATTCCTGCCCTAGTGGAACTTCAATTGAATAATAATTGATATTTTTAGTGCTTTGAGGTTTGCAAATTATTTTCTTCACAATGTCACTGAGAGCTAAATAATATAAGCCTTATTACCTGATCCGTTTTACAGATGAAAAAGCAGAGGCTCAAAGAGTTAGTGTCTTAGCCATGATTAAATATAGCTGTTCAGTGCAGCGATTTGAATCCTGGTCTCCTGGCATCAAGTCCAGGTGAGAGTCCTAATCTACAATGCCTCCTACATTAGGCTCCTGATTTGACAAACACAAGTAACTGTGATACAGAATAGTAGAACTAACCAATAGCGATCCTGGGTGAAGGAAATTTACTTTTCCTCCCTCTCCTGGGGCTACACACTTGACCTCATCTCCTGCTGATTATTTGACCCAGAGGCCAGGACTGCGTGAAGGAAAACGTTGGGTGAATTGAGTCACGAGGATAGAATGGCAGCCAGAAAAAGGTAGCAGTAGAGTCAAGAGATCATGAGCCAGGGGGCAGGATGATCTCCCCTGCAATGTCCCCCGGGCTGCCCAGGCAAAATAGAAAGCCATGTTTGGCCCCCTACATGTGACGTGTAAGAATTAGTGGGCAGAGAGAAGGTTTGATAAACTAAGGCAAGAACAGTTCTCTCTCTTCTCTTACATGTTTGTTGCTGACTGGACTTGCTTGGGTAGCATGGCTAGGGGACCCTGATGGTAGCCACAAGCTAAGTGGAGCAATAAGGAAAGTACCTTTTATATCTCTCTATTAATTTTCTATCCTTTCCCCCTAATTCTTTTGATTAATAAAATTATTAATTTATGGTCAGTCTCATATTTTTCACTCTTAAAATCCTCACCAGCTGGAGAATTCCCCAAAACACACATTTTCTCCATGAGTATCTTGGACTAGGGATGACTTCAGCCTGGTTCAGAATCGACTGGATTATGAGTGACCTGAATGACGTAAGGCATTTGTTTTCTGAAAGGTAGTACAACGTAATGGGCATTCTTTGGACGTGATTTGAAAACCCAGGTTGGGGTGGCAAAAATTTGGAAACTAAAGGGATGTCCCTCAATTGGGGAACAGCCTAATAAATTGTGGTATATGATGGTGATGGAATACTATTATGCTATAAGGAATGATGAGCAGGATGATTTCAGAAAGAACTCCATGAACTGATGCAGAGTGAAATAAGCAGAACCAGGAGAACATGGTACACAGTAACTGCAATATTGTGGGATGATCAAATGTGATGGACTTAACCACTAACAAAATGATGATCCAGGACAACTCTGAGAGACTTATGACAAAGAATGCTCTCCACCTCCAGAGGAAGAAATATTGGAGTTGGAATGCAGGTGGAAGATACGGTTTATCACCTGTTTATTTGGGTATATGATGTGGGGTTTTGGTTTTATAAGATTATTCACTTACAAAAATGAATAACATGGAAATATGTCTTGCATGATAATACATGTATAAACCCAGATAGAATTGATTGTCAGCTCTGAAAAGAGGGAGAGAAAAAAGGAGGGAGACAATTGGGATCATACAACTTCAGAAAACATATATGGACATTTGTTAGCAAAATTAAAGAAAGAAAAAAGGAAACTCAGGTTAGAATCCTGCCCCCCCCCACTAACTGATGTCTTTGACAGAATGTCTAAGTGGGCAGGGCCCTTGGAGACTCCTCGAACCAATCCATAACGGAATAAGAATCCTCTCTACAATATAATTTGTCAAATAACCTTTGCTTCAAGACCTCCAGTAATCAAGAATCCACTACCTCGTAAGGCAGACCATTTTGTTTTGGGACAGTATTACTACTGATTTCCCCATCACTAGAAGACTTCAGGTAAAGACTAATGATAACTTGTCAGGTATACGAGTCAGGGGTGTGCTAGAGGCAGCCCGGACCTGCTCAAAAACCCCAATAGTTAAATGTTCAGCTTTTACATCTGAGAAATGGGGCAGCTGACAGTGAGAGGAAAGAGGGGCATTTAAAAAAGAGGTTAGATCTGGGGAGAGAATGGTCACGAACAAAACAAACTTGAGTGTGCTGTCGCTGATTACAAAGTGAAGATGAAAAGAAAACAGCAAAGGCCAGTGAACTGACCCTGAGCAAAGAAATGGAGAAGGGCCAAGAAGCAGGATCAGATCATTCCAATTATAGGCTACTAGTGCTCATTCCATTACTTTTCTTTCCCTGCCTTCTTTGTCTTTGTACAGAGGAGAGTGGGAAGCAAAGGCAGGAAAAGAAAATTTATTGGAGGAGAAAATATTTAACCTTAACCATGATTGTACACGAGATGAACTCGCTCGGGAAATGAAGGTAGGTAGCAGAATGAATTAGAAAGCAGAATCCAACATGTTTATGAAAAACATATAAGAAAAAAATTAACCTGGATTTAAAATGAGGGGTTTAAGTAGAATCCCCAAAAGCAAGCTTTGTCACTTCCCTACAAAGTTCTCAGGATTTCCACACCAACAACCAGTTCCTTCTTGTTCCTGAGAATCGGCTTCAGAATAGTAGTTATCCTCATTCGTTTCTCCACCTTTTGAAGGATGAAATTATCCTTAAGGCAAGTCAAGAAATTACTAGCTGCTTGGTTTTTTGGCAGAGAGAAAGCTCCAACAGATGTCCAGATATGTGAATTCCCCTATCACTACTATGGAGTTGCAAAGTGATATGCTGGATAGAGAATGAGCCCCAGAGCCAAGAAGACCAGAGTTCAAGCCTTAACTCTTGACACATGCTGCCTGTGTACCTTTGGACGAGTTATTTAACTTCCCAGTGTCCCCAGGGAATTCTCAAAGACTATAAAGTTGCAGAAAAATTGTTAATATAAAACTGGTAGAGGGAGTTTCCTCACCAGGAGTTCCCTGAACTCAGGGATCTGGACTCAATATCACTGACTAGGACCAAAGAAATAATCCATACTGCATCATGCCTCCGAGTCAGCCTTGTTGTCTGCTCCCCAAACTCATTTCATTTTCATTTTTCGGTCCAGAGTGGTGGGGGTCTAAAGCAATCTCTGATGGTAATATTATTTCATTTTTACATTTACAGATGCCAAATGCTTCAAGGACAGGGAACAGACAGACGTGCTAATTCACTTCGAGCAGAGCTGTGAATTGGTCTAACCCTAGTAGAAAACATTTTTAAATGATGCTACAAAAGTTAAGAAGCTATTTATATCAATTGGGCCTAGAGATCCTACTATTGGTTTATATCCCAAAGGAACTTGGTGATAGCTAAGATTTATTTCTACTAAGTTTTATCAATATCTTGTTTCTTTTTTTAAACCCTCACCTTTCGTCTTGGAGTCAATACTGTGTATTGGCTCCAAGGCAGAAGAGTGGTAAGGGCTAGGCAATGTGGGTCAAGTGACTTGCCCAGGGTCACACAGCTGGGAAGTGTCTGAGGCCAGATTTGAACCTGGGACCTCCCACCTCTGGGCCTCACTCATTCTACTGAGCCACCCAGCTGCTCCCTCAATATCTTGTTTCTTATATCACCATAGCTATCTCTAGTGTCCTTCCCCGCTCCCAAAGAGCCATACCATATGACAAATAGTATTTTTAGGCAAGAAAAAAATCAGTACAACTGATGGATAGAATGAAAAAGTCCCAAAATATGTGCAATGTATGGACCTCTCACCTCCATGAAGGGGAAGGTTATACCTCTTTGAATCCTCTTGACTCACTCGGTTTTGTTGCATATACTTTTGATTTTTTGGTGTGTCATTGTCCTTTCCATTTATACTGTTGTGGTTATTGTGCATACCACAGTTTCTTGGTTCTGCTTACTTCACTCTGCATCAGTTCATAGAGCTCTTTCTCTACTTCGATGTATTCACCACACCCATTGTTTCTTACAGCACAGTAGTATTCTATTACATTCATGTGCCATAATTTGTTTAATCATTCTCCAACTGATGGGCATCTATTTTGTTTCCATTTCTTTGTTATCACAAAAAGTGCTGCTACGAATATTTTGGAGTACACAAGGACTTTTCTTATTATTAATGGCTCTCTTAGGGTTTAAGTGCCGGCTCTGGTTCAGAGGGTATTGACATTTTAGTAATTTTATTTGCATAATTCCAAACTGATTTCTAAAACAGCTAACATTTATCTAGAATTTTAAGGTTTGGAAGGCGCTTTACAATAAAAAAAAATTTTAAAGGAAAAAGAAAAGCACTTTACAACTATCATCTCATCTAATCCTCAAAACAACCCTGGGAGATGGGTGTTATCATGATCCCCATTTCACAATTAAGGAAATTGAGGCAAATAGATATGAAGTGACTTACCCAGGGTCACCCAGCTGGTAACTGTCTATGATCAGATTTAAATTCACATCTTACTGGCTCCAAGTTCAGTGCTCTATCCACAAAGTTAACAAGAAAAGGACTTACCTATACAAAAATATTCAGAGCGACGTTTTTTGTGATAACAGCTAGGAAAAAACTATGTGCCCAATAACTGCAGAACGACTCAACAAACTATGGCATTTGAATGTGATGAAATATTCTTGTGTCATAAGGAATGCCAAATATGAAGAATTTGGGGAAATATAGGAAGGCTTGAAAGGAAGCAAGGACTAAAGAACCATCTCCACAGTGACGATAATATAAAGACAATAAAATACAGGTGAAATACAGTGGATAATGATTTTACCAAGTACACATCCTTCCTTTTTATTAAACAATTAGGAAACTAAAAAATGGAAAATGTGTCCATCATTGTCACACTTTCAGGAGTTTTGCACAGAATATCAGAAGTGGAAGATGGTACGGTCCAGCAGAAACCTGAACAAGAATCAACTCTACAGTGATGGGTCCCCTGGTCACTTTTCTTTAATAACCAGCTTTCTGATAAAAAGGCACTTTTTAAAGTTTAATCGTGTTTTGCACTACTTTCTTAAGTCTAGACAAACAATAAAACAACGAATCAATCCCTTATTTGCATTGCTCAGGTTCCAAGGGATGTAAATGCTCACACTGAAAAATGTAACAAAGTTACTCTGATCTGATTCCAACTCACCCCTGATACTAGGATTCTTAAATTCCCTCCACTGTGTTAAGTTAGTTGCTTTTTTTATATAGCTCATATCTCATATGTTTCTAATTTTTTAATCCTTTGATTTAGAATATTTTTGTTACATTATTGAATTCTGTTTTCTGGCTTCCCTCTTCTATTTTTCAGTATCCTCTACTTGGGTGAGCTTTTCTACTTTCTATTTTAAGCTATTTATCTTCCTTTCGAGTGCTTTCACTTCTCTCTTTATTTTTAATCTTGTTTTAACTCTTCATTCCTTCCATCCCTTCATGAACAGTATACTTATGGCCAAACCATTCTCTTTTTCTGGGTTTCTATTTGCCATTATTATGCAATTATTTCCCTCTTCTGGCATCTTACCTTGGGATTCTCTTAACCCATGGTATTTCTTCCTTGTATTAGGAGTTTTCTTCTGTTTGCTCATGTCTCCAGCTTCGATATTAGGTAGTTGCGGCAAAGGTCCCTCTCCTTTGCTGTTTGGTTCACAATTCTCTTGGTTTTACACATGTATTGCCATGTTGTTCTCTCGGTGCGAAACCAGGTGTGGGTGAAGAGCTTGGCAAGAAATCAAGCTAAATGGCTGCACCTTTAGAACTTTCATCAAATTGCTTTTGCCTTTTCAATGAGGGGGGAAGGGAGTGAAGGAGAGAATTTGGAACTCAAAATTTTGAAAATAATGTTTAAAATGTTTTATATGTAAATAGAGAAAAATAAAATGTATTAAAAAAAAGTCAAGCTAAGCTTTCAGTCCTCCATAGTCCCAAATCTGATGTTTACTACATGAATGATCTTAAACAATGTATTTACCCTCCCTGGGATATCATCAGTATCATCATCAGCAAAATAAGTGGGATAAGAGGTTGGGAATAGATCAAACGGCCTTTTAGAGACCTTCAATTTCTGGATTCCTGATCCTCAGAAGATTTGGAATATGACCACCCACAAGCCCAGTAGATTAGAACTCCTTGGCCCTGACTCCTCCAGCAAATTCAGAGTGTGATGAAAATAGCTTTTGAAAGGGTGGTTAACCCAAACTCCTAATCCGGCTGCCCTGTCTCCTACCGGAAGTCTGAGAAGGGATGAAGAAGCTGTGAAGAAGGTTATTCCAACTGTAATCTTGACGAACTGCCCTGACTCTCCCCCATTCATTCCCAGAGTCTCCACCGTCTGCCCCTCTTCTGTAAATCAGATTATTTGCCCTATTGACGCTTTTTGGGTTTTCTTTCATAGTCCAAAGATTACCAGCAGCAGTTCCATAGTCTGTCAGTTAGTGGTATAAGACTAGAGCTCAGCAGACAGACTAGAACTGGACTTACGGATCTGGGAATCAGCATAGAGATCATAAGAGGTAAAGTTAGTCAATACAGTGGATAGAGCCCTAGACCTAGATTCAGTAAACAATCTGAGTTCAAATTTAGCACCAGACACCTCCTAGTCGTATTTCCCTGGGCAAGTCACTTAACCTTTGCCTCAGTTTCGTATCTATAAAATGGGGATAATAATAGTATCTATCTCCCATTGCTATTGTGAGGACAAAATGAAATATTTAAGTACTTTGCAAACCTTAAAGCGCTACATGAATACTAGCTAGCTTGCCAGGTAGCTAGTGGTATTAGTAGTACTAGTAGCAGCTTTATTAACCAGGGAAGCTGATGAGATCACTAAGCAAAATGGCAAGTAGAGGCTATAGCTGGATCAAGGGGAATCCAGAGGGGAGGAAGGTATAAGAAGAATGGAAAGGTAGGAAGAAGCCTGGTTCTGGAGGGCTTGAAATGCTCTTAAACAGAGGATTTGATATTTGATCCTGGGGGTAAGAGGGAGCAACCGAAGTTGATCGAATGAGGAGGAGGTCAGGGAATAGGGCCAGACCTAAACTTGAGGGAAATCGTTTTGGCAGGTAAGTGGAGGATGGACTGGAACAGCATGAATCTTAAGGCAGAGAGACCAACCAGAAGGCTAGGGGGGATGAGGGCTTGCATTAAGGTGATAGCCGCATGAGTGGCGTGAAGGGACACATACAAGAATGCTGTGAAGGTAGAAATGAGAAGACTTGACAAGAGATGGAATAAATGGGATGACTGCGAACGAGGACTCTAGGATGACACTGAGGTTGCTCGCCAGAGTTGGCCCAATATTTGTGCCCTCACCGGTAATAAGAAAGTTTCCTTCTAGCTCTGAAAAAGTCCCTCCCAGCTCAGCTATTCTGCTCTCTGAGGTCACTTCTGGGGTTCTGGGAGCCTAAAAGTCTTCAGGAATGTGGCGGCTTGAATAGCAGCTAGCGGGCAGGCCCTGAGCAACCTGATAAATCATCCCTGTTTTTCAATTACTTCTTCGTCTGAGATGTAAAGCTATTCCTTGACAAACATGGAGAGAAGCTGGTTGCCAGGGTCACCCTCAGCATCTCAGTCTCACTATTCCCACAGCTGTCAGCCCCTGGCAACTCGCTGGAAAGGACAGAAACGGGGGTCATCCAGTTCCTGAAGCCTGACCAACTGGATCCTGCTTGTTCTGCATGGACGCAAAGGAGCAATCTGGATAAGTTGTAGAGAGGCAGATTTTTGCTCGATATAAGGAAAAAATGTCCTAGTAATCACAGCCGTCCCAAACTGGAGTGGGCTGTCTGGGGAGGTAACAGGTTGCCCTTGAGCATCGGCTGGATAAACGTGTGGAAGGGGTACCTGTCACATGGGAAATTGAGGGTCAGACGTGGGTTGAACTAGATGGATTTAAAGTTCTCTCTGAGCGTCTAGGATTCTTTTATTTATTTGTTTGTTTGTTTTTAAACGTTTATTTATTTATTTAGGAAATTTAGAATATTTTTCCACGGTCACCTCTCCCGGTAGCCGACACGCAATTCCACTGGCTTTTACACGTGTCACTGATCAAAACCTATTTCCATATTATTGATATTTGCACTAGGGTGACCGTTTAGAGTCTACGTCCCCAGTCATATCTCTGGAATTCTTTTAAAAGATTAGAGGAAAGATGATTTGGACTCACCATTAAAAGGGAGCCACAGAAAGACAACCTCTCCAACTCTAGGTTACCACTTTGGCATTGGCGGATGTATGCCTCTGGCTTCTGGTATTCCAACTGACTCCCTGGTTCGTGCAGTCCCTCCCGACTCTCCTGGGGTCCTGAGAGCCCCGACCACTTGGGCAGGCATTAATCCTTGACTTGGCACTGTCTAATTAGAGTGCCCTTCAATTCCTGCTCTTGCGAGTCTATTCTTCAATGGAATCTATCAGACTTATGAAGTATTTGGATTTTTATTATGTTTAATAAATTTATTCATCTGTTTGTTTAATTTAGAATATTTTGCCATGGTTACATGAATCATATTCTTTCCCTCCCCTCTCCCTCCCCCCTTCCAGAGCCCACGAGCAATTCCACTGGGTTTTACCCGTATGGCAAAACCCATTTCCATATTATTACTATTTGCAATATAATATTTTATTATTCATAAACTCACAATCATTGAGTCCTTTCCTTATAGTAAGAGAGATACAGTAACAAGAGATCATGGTTCGTATATTGTGTCCATAATACAGATGAAGAAACCAAGGTTCAGTGACTTGCCCATCACATAGGCAGTAAGTAAAAGAGTTGGGACATAAGTCTCCTAACTACAAATCCAATCTTCTTTCTACCCTACTGGGCTGTCTTTCAAAAAAGCATTGGGCAGGGGGCAGCTGGGAAGCTCAATGGATTGAGAGCCAGGCCCAGAGATGGGAGGTCCCGGGTTCAAATCTGGCCTCAGACCCTTCCTAGCTGGGTGACCCTGGGCAAGTCACTTCATCCCCATTGCCTAGCCCTTACTGCTCTTCTGCCTTGGAACCAATAGCCAGTATTAATTCTAAGGCAGAAAGTAAGGGTTAAAAAAAGCATCAGGTAGATTGTCCAGTGTTTTCAACAACTAATGTTTATAAAAGTGCTTTTACATGATGGATCTGGAGTCAAAAGACCTGTGTTTGAATCCTTGCACTGCCACTTGTTATCCGTATGATCTTGCATAAGTCTGGAATGGTTTCTTCATTTCTTCCGTACATCCCATGTACCTCTTCCCTTCTCTTCACTCAAATACCCACCACATAGGTTGAGATTCTTGATTTTTCCCCCATGACTACCATGAGAGCCTCCTCCCTCAGTCTACTTACACCCAGCCTTTTCCCTCTAATTTTTCCTCAGCATAGCTAACAAGCTGATATTCCTAAAACACACATTTGGCCACTCTTCTGCTCAAGCAACTTTGGTGGCTCCCTATTGACACTAGGAAAAGTACCAACTAGCGGTTGGCATTTAAAGCCCATCACATTCAGACTCCAAGCTGTCTTCCCTGATACCTCCAAACTGATTATGAATGACTCCTCCCTCCCACCCTCTATATTCTAGCCAAACTGGCTTCCTTGCTCTTCTCTGCACATGGCATTCCATTTCTTTCTCTATACCTTTGAAATAGTCAGTTACTACATCTGGCGTGCACCCTTTACTTACCTCTGATTCTTAGAAAGAGAGCTCCCTGCAAGGCTTAGGTCCAGGGTTGCCTCCTCCAAGAAGAGAAGCCTTTCTCAGTTCCTCTAGTTCTTAACGCTTCTCCCGCCTATAAAAAGTCTTTGGCATTTATCGCATATAAGAAATTTCACATTTTGTTTTCAATGTTCGAGGACTTGGTTTTCTTTTTGTCTTTATAGTCCCGGTGCCCAACACAACTGGCATTTTTAAATGCTCATGGAATTGAAATGAATGTGGAAGAGACAACTTCTAAGACCTCTTCTAGCTTAAAGTCCCATGATCACTTGTAGAGGGCTGTGCAGGGGCCAGCTGGGAGGGAGCCCGAGAGTGTAAATCGTTCAGTTTCCAGTGTGATCGTTTACACCCCAGAAATCGGCAAACGCTACAAATCAAAGATGGGTTTATAGTTTAGTCTGCCGTCCAAACGGAAGAAAATGATGGGGAAAATGATAATAATACAAATTAATTTTAAAACTGCGTGTGATTATCTTCCCTCCTCCACCCCAAATCCAAGCCAATTGTTAAACAACAGCACGCCTCTCGTGCTATAGCCACTGGATTCCCACAACCCACCTGGAAAGTAGATGGTGAAGGTAGTATGATGCTGATGTATAAATATGCCAGGGGTACATAGCCAGTGAGTAGCAGACCTGAGATTGGAACCCATGGCTCAGAACTCTAAGCTACACTACTGTAACATTTGTTCCAAGTAGGTGTGCGGTTTGATGATAGGACAAGGCGGCTTTGGAGCAAGGTGGGCTGAGCATTCCACGCCAGAGGGACTTCTTTAAATGTAAGTACTTTGGGGACAGCCAGGGGGACCTAAATGGAGTGTATAGAAATGTCGGAGCTGGAAGGGCTCTTAGCTATCCCCTCGATGAGGTGATCCCCATCCTTTGTTGTATCCTGGCCCCTTCTGACAGTCTTGGGAAACCCATGGATGGACCCCTTCTCAGAAACACATTTTCAAGTGCAGAAACTCAAATATATAGGATTGCAAAGGGAACCAAAGATTACAAGCTGCAAAGTTTTTTCCTATACGAGATCATGGACTCCCTCAAGTTGAGATTAAGAACTCCAGACCAACCTCCTTACCTTGCACAGTAGGAAACTGAGGCCCAGAGAAGAATGTGACTTACTCCTCCAGATCTCACAGAGAGGCCACAGGAGTAGGCCTTGAACTCTTCCACCTCCAAATCATGTACTCCTTCTACTACACCACAATATTGGCCAGATTTTCTCTCTAATACCTAGCTAAAATGTAAAGGGTTGTGGGTTTTTTTTTTGGCAGGGAGGAGTAGATTTTAGAGCCTAGAGAGAGTGGGGGAGGGCTCCGGAATAGATTTGTGAGGAGGGAGGGCATCACACTGGAGGACTCTGGGCAGTCAGAGGGCAGCATAAGGGCACAAGACACCTGGTGGGTGGAGAAGAGCAAAAAGGAAAAGTGAGAGGATATCCAATTAGATCAACCCTCTACATGGCAATGTCATGTAGGACCCTGATGGATGGATTCTGGCCTTTGGCTTAGTCTGACGGGGCACAGAAAGAAAGGTGGGAGGGCACAGAAAAGCAAAACAAGCTTCCGTTGCTTCTAAATTTTGCCCAGGACTAACCCTACAGCTAAGGAAATTCTGAGTTCTCTGTCATCAGTATCTAATATGGAATGTCGGTTTTCTGGATTTCTCCATTTTAGTTCCCTAAGAGTCCAAAGAACTCAGTGAGTTTACCAGGAATTCAGTGCATGGCCCTGCCCCGTGACTACCACCTGTTCTAGCTATTGATTCATCCAAACAACTGGCTCCAGCCATCTCTCATTGTTGTCAGATGGTCTGTTTGTCCACATTTTCCTGGATCTTGGAAGGCTGCTGCCTGGTGCCCTGCGACATTTAATATACCTTCATTCATCAAGTCCTGGAAACCAGATGAAAAAAAAAATCCGTTTTCTTCAGAATATTAAAGAAATCAAAGCCAACTTGGAAAAGGGAGTTTTAATCTTTCGATTTGATCCCTCAAAAGCTGCCCAGGGATTTACCGCCGGCCACTCCTCCAGGAGACATTAGACAGCACTGAAAACGAGGGGCTGGAATCGGTTCGACATCAAACCGACAACGACGACGCTGGGGAGTCTGTATCCTTTCTTTGGGGAGGAAGAGAAAAGCCTTTAAGAGCTCCCTCAAAGGAAAAGCAACAAAAAACGGAAATGCTTGGCTAATTCAAATGTGTTTTATTACATTAAATGAGCATTTAAAATCCAAGTCAGTCTAAGCAGAAATTAAAGGTTAAGTATCATTTTTTTTTATTTTCATGTGTAATTTAAAATCCCGTTTACCATATAAATATACATTCAGTCCATTGTCATTGGTTGGTTACATTTGTATTATAGACACATCACCAGGTCACTGAAGCAAGAACCACTGAAGTGACTTCCTCACTGCCTAGAAAGACCCTGTATTCATGATTCGCACATATCATCGAATCCTTCAGTGCCTCAACTGTACGACTTCACGCCTTTGGCCCAATGGACAAATACACGCATATATATATATATATATATTTATGGAACCTATATTTTATG
>NC_058136.1:36620081-36637560 GCF_016433145.1 Gracilinanus agilis | reverse complement strand
ATGTATATATATATATACATACATAAAATATAGGTTCCATAAATCTATAAGAAATGCAAATTGAATAATAAGTTAGTTGCAAAACAAGCAGGCATGTGGCAAAGAAAAGACCAACTTGGTTTGGTTTTTTTGCTCTAAGAGTAGTAGGAGAGATGCGTGTCCAGTTGGGCACGCTGCTGTAAATGGCAAGAGCAAAGAAGAATTAGTCCTATCCGATTTTCTAACTTAGCTGCTACCTATATGTTTAGTGCCTATACTTACTCTGCAGCCAAGGTCTTCATTAGATAAGAAGATGAAGCACACACTGGCCAAGGCTACAGATCATGCAAAGATATGATAAATGTGTGCTGTAAAAAATGTTCTTTTAATATGATCCCTCCCTCCCCCGATGCCCACAACCCCTACTCTGGGCACAGATTCTGATGCTTTCTAGCTATACTGTGCCCAGGTCTTCGATCTGAATGTTGCTAGTAAGAAAGTTACACAAATATAAAGGTAAAATAAGCATGCAGTTGAACACGCCACCATGTATGGCGGTTGGTATTACAAGTATTCTGCTCAGAAGAACCAGTACTTTGATATCTCCTCTTTGGTTCTTACACAAACACAACCGATTTGTTTTCAAATACACATACACACAAGTCAAATTCAGCTAGATTGGGCCTTGTGTGTAGTGAGTATTTATTTCATTGTTGTTGAATTGAATCTGATCGTGTTTCCACTCAAATGTTTTGGCGAAAATCAAACTTGAAAATATATTCCTGAAGTCAGTTTAAAGACGGATGAAATCTGCTGGTTTGATCTAAAAAAAAATAGCCATTCAAAGTGAACGTAGTAAGAACCCCCAGCATTCTTTGTAGAGAAGGGAAAAAAAAGGACGAAACAACTAGAATATAGCTATTGGTACTAAGCAGATTGGTTTGGCTTTCCATTTCCTGACTTGATTCTGTGGCTCCGAGGCCAATCTTGTTGCTCCACTTAACATTCAAATGAAAATCTCTAGAAAACAAAGATTTCCCCTACCCATTCGTTTCATGTAGCAAAACTCCAGGACAGCAAAAAATCTGGTACTCCCTCAGGATGTTATAACGGCATTGGATCTGTTGGTACTGGGAAAAAATGGCATGTGATACTACAAGAATCCGGATCCTCCTTGAGGCAGTGTTTCTGTCACTAGTTTCTGTGATATAGACTCAAAGCTGTTGCTCAGGGTCTCACCATTGGGAAGCTGTTGTCCGATGTGGAATGAGAGATCCGTAGCCTGGTTAGAGGTTGGATTCCAGCATGAGTTCTCCCCCATTAGTCATCGCCTGGTCACTGAGTTCCTCCTGGATAGCCGGAAGAGAAGTCTTCGCCGTCAGTGGTGTTTCCGTCTTGAAAAGCGACTCCATTTTGATCTGGGTGTTGATATAGAGAGACTTCTGAAAGGACTCCAACGTGAAGTAATAGATGAACGGGTCAAAGCAGCAATTGAGTGTTGCAATGCACAGCGTAATGGGGTACATTGTTTTGGCAAACCTCTCCAAGGAGCAGTTGGTTATGGCTTGGGAGCGGACCAGAGCGTAGAGGAAGAGAATAGAGTTGTATGGCACGAAACAGACAATAAAAATAGCCACATGCACGATGATCATCTTCAGCACTTTCTCTTTGTTGGTTCCGATCTGGGACAGCGTTGCAGGTTTTCGGAGGGTTCGAAGTACCAGAGAAGAGCACGTGAGGTTCAGGAGCAAAGGAATGATGAAGCCTACCACTTCGATGAATATAGTAATCTTGGACAAATAGGTCTTCCAGATGCGCTTGGAAAATCCCTCAAAGCAGGTTGTTGTGGAATTGGAGACATTGGTCGTGGAGAACAAAGAGGCCGAGATTCCACCGCTGAGGACCAGTATCCACACTCCTGCACACACAATAGCAGAGTTTCTTCTTGTCCGGATGGTACGAGAGCGGAAGGGATAGACAATAGCAAGGAATCGGTCGACGCTGATGCAGGTTAGGAAAAGCATGCTTCCGTAGATGTTGGTGAGAAACGCCGTCCCAGAAATCTTACAGAGGGTGTCGCCAAAGGGCCAGTGTCTGTTAAAGTTGTAAAAAATCTTAAAAGGCAAAGTGAAAACAAAGAGCAGATCAGAGAGGGCCAGGTTGGTGATGAAAATAGCAGTCTCACTTCTCATTTTCATCCGACAGCAGAAGACGAAAAGGGATGCACAGTTTGTTATCAGGCCGAGGATGAACACGACGCTGTAAACGGCGCCATTCAAATTATACTTAAAAGAGTCATCTGTGAAACACGTTTGGTTGGTGCTGGAGTTTCCCATTCCAAATGCAGGCTGGGCCTCTGGAAGCTGCTGCAATGCAATTCTGTGGTGTCCATGCACTGGGCAGGAAGCCTGAGAGGAGTCCGGTGGGGCGGGTGCCACCTGCAACACCTGCCTGTCAAAGGGGTAACTTCTCTGGGACCTGAATAATGCAGAAATGTGTTGTTCTCCTATAGGAGACAAGATGGAACCAGTTAGCACAGCAAACAGGCAACTATATTTCAAGTACCATTGCAAGGAAGAAAAAGATACACATCTACCCAGATCTGAAGAAAGCAGATGAAGGGGAGGGGTGGGGGGAGCCAACAGGAAATAAATTCAGTATCATGAAATGCCCTGGGTTTTCACCAGGGCCCTCAAGAAATGGGGATCCTGGTTAGTGGGATTTTCTGGCTGAGGGTTTAAGCAAAAAAATAATACTTTGTTTAATAACACTTATTAATAATCATCTTTTATCATTTCAAGCACTTAACCAGTTTTCATTATTTGACTCTATCTGTCAGGTCTTCCTAAGCACCTTGTACAAGTATCATCACCCCTGTTTAACAGATAAGGGAACCGAATGCAGTTCAGAGCCTTAAAGAGATTTGCCCGGTGTCACATGGCTAGTTCACTGCAAAGTCGGGGCCAGAACTTAGGTCTCCTGGCTTTCGGGATAGCGTTCTTTCTACTGTGCTATGCCTCTGGCTTTATATTGTGTACCAAACAAAATGGAACCTTTAGCCACTGGGGAACTTGTACAGCCTCAGGGTCTACACAAGACCCGAGATGGAGAACACACAAGAGGAGTTGGGACAGGAAGAACCTAGAGGATTCTGGGACACATCCTGGAAGTAGCAATTTTTATTTTTTTTCACCAAATCCCTGACATGAGCTTATTGTCCTGTCACCTGCTTTTCCCCTACAAATGAAGCCCTAGTTAATTAAGGGTTCTGGGTCACTGACATCTGGCTGCCACATTGTCTCTTTGATTTTCTTTTTACCGGCCCGTTTTTGTACATGAGCGATGGCCTACAAGGCTGAAAAAGGAGGCGGTCTAGTCATGATGTAGAAGTGAAGAATAAATACTCTTCTGAGTATTCTTGCCAGTGTGGTGCCATCATACTAGCTTGACCAAAGAATGGTCAAAGAGAGAAGCCGAGCCCGAGAGTCTCCAGCTCTCTTTCTACTATGGGCAAAAGTCTTAACCTTCAGGGGTTTAAGTTTTCTCTGAGGCCCAGTGAGGGTACTGGAGCAAAGGGTCTCTAAGAACTCTTCCATCTCTAAATCTATGATCCTTTGATTCTCTCATCTGGTATCCCACACCTAGAACATCTCCCCCGCTTCTTGCTTTCATAATTGTCCCCCCTTCTGATTCCCTCTGACTACAAAGTTCAGCCCAGCTGAGTAGAAGTTAGAGGCTGACCCTCTGTGAACATTCATTCCCCAAGCTTCTGCCTGCACTACCTGCCTCCCCGGGCTACTGCTTCTTTGTAGGGAAGCCATTGACTTCATCTTCTTTGCTCGATGTTGGTGCAGATCTTGGGGTGACTTCTGTTTCTATTTGTTGACTGTCTCGGCTAGAGAGCTGCTAAGAGACAGGGCTATGTCTGTCTGTTCTCCACATATGACATGCAAGTGGTTAGTTTTTCAAGATTTTGAGATGAGAAGCCCGTAGGAGAAAAGTGGTCCCTGTAGCCCTCATAGATAATACATGGATATCACGTGGATAATATACTAAATTGTAAAAACCATCCCTCTGAAATGTCTCTTCCTTAAACTAGCAACCAGAGAAATTCAGAGCTGGAAAGTACCCTAGATGTCATATCCAGTCTAAATGCCTTATCCTCTCCCTCTAGAGCAGGGGTCGGCAACCTTTTTGGCCGTGAGAGCCATAAACACCACATTTTTTAAAATGTCATTTCGTGAGAGCCGTGCAGTGCTCACAGTGCCGCTCCTGTAACAGCGCCTGAAAAAAAAAAGGGCTTTATGGCTCCTGCAGAAAGAGCCGTATCTGGCCCTCGAAAGAGCCAGCTATGGCTTGAGAGCCATACGTTGCTGACCCCTGCTCTAGAGACAGAAATTGAGACCCAAGAGGAGCAAGTGACTTAGCCAAAATCATCCAGATGCTAAGCGACAGAGAAGGATTTGGAACTACATTCTCTAACCCCAAATCTAGTGTGCTCCATTATACCATAGTGCTCATTCCTAGAAATTAGGTAAAAGGACTTCTTGCAGCAAAGCCAGAAAAAAATGAAAACCTTGCCTGGGCTACGTAAGCCCACATTCTCCTAAAAATCAATGCCCTGTAGTTTGCACTAAGTGGCCCAAAATGGAGACTCTAAGGGTGGAGGACGAGATGCTCAGCAATTTAACCAAGTGCAGCCCACTATCTGGGACAAGATAGAAACATTAAGGACCCAGGCATTGGGGTGGGAGAGACATTAGGAAGGAAACAGGGCTCAAGATCAAGGGCCGCCTGCAAGAATGAGTTAATCTCTGTGAGATCACATGCCAGAACAGGCCACAAAATGAGAAATTTCTTCTGCTTGGGGAAAAGACCACTTGTCTTGTCAAGAACTCCCAAGACATTTCTGGCTCTGTATTTTCACACTGGGGTGTGGCAGAATAAGGCCTGGATTCAGAGTCAAAAGACCTGGGTTCAGATCCGAGCTCTGCCACTCACTAGCTATGTGACCCTAAATAAGTCACTTTACCTCAGTAGTCTCAGCACAAAGAGGTGACTGGACTAGAAAACTTCCAAGATTCTTCCCTTATAGCTCTATATCTTCCAAGTCATTTCCAAGTCAGAGCACCTGCACTTACACCATCATCTTGATCCTCAAAATCCTCCTCCCACCCAAACCTTGGGATTCTGGGTTTTGCCCTCTCTTGCTCAGGGACAGGTCTCCACACTCCTTCTTGACCCTTTCCAAACATGCCCTTACTTTGTTGCTCCCCATCTGTCCTCTTTCCTTGTTAGGATGGAAGCTTCTTAAAGGCAAAGACTATCTGATTTGGTTGTATTTACATCCCCGGCACTAGCACAATGCCTGGCAGGTTACAATCATTTAACCAGCTGCTCTATCATTCACTCCATCTTCTTTTGACCAGGTGTTGAAATCTGAAACTCTGACCCATGATCTGTGTCTGGCGAGCCAGCCATTCCTCCATCTCTCCAAATCGTACTTGTCCTTCGGTCCAGCTTAAGTCCTTGCAAGTGATTTTGCCCAGAAACCAGACTTTCATTGGATCCCCTGCACCTTTGCTAAGCGTCCTTCCTAGGTTAATGCTGTATCATTCTTCTTACTCTGTTAGTCTCTGATTTCTCAAAGTATGTGTCTCAAGGGAGAGACAGAAACACAAGGAAGTATAATAGACAGAGAGCTGCTCTCAGAGGCAGGACAACCTAGACTTGAGTGCTGCCTCTGACACCTACTGGCTGGGCTCATGGGCAAGCCATTTCGTCAATCAGTGTCCCACACAGCTGTCTTAAGACTAGGATGCGTTGTTACACAATCACCAGTGTGCCTCAGTAGAGGGGATTTCCTTACAGTCTCAGGTCCAGGCCAAAAAGAAATAGAAATCTACTTATTACTTTGCTCTTCTTAACAGGCTGCATTTCCTAGGGTACGTTCTGCCTCCCCACCCAAAGCATCGGCTCCACAAGGGTAGGCTTTTCCTCTTTGGCATGCCCCCAAATGCCGAGGAGAGGGCTTGGCCCAGAAAGGCACTCAGTTCATGCTTCTGGCCTTGTCCTCTAAGGAAGCAAACCCTATACAAGAGAAAAAGAACACGGGCAAGAGCATATTAGTCTTTTCTCAATTCTGAACCTAGAAAATGGGAGAGACATCTGCCAGCCAGTCGGATAGCCAGCCAGTCTGCCTCCTTTCCCAGCTGCAGGCACCCAGTACCTTGGCTATACGAGTGTGGTCCTGGGATTTCACCAGCACATTAACCGAGTTCTATTTCTGACTCAATATGTAACTTGGCTATGCCCTTCCTCTTCTCTGTATACATGCCGCCATCGCTCCATCTTGGAGATGGGGGCGGGAGGATTCGGTAGGACTCGTGGAAAACTCTGGAACCTGACAGTGAACAATACTACCCAAGAAACGTTTTATAAACTTTCTCTGCCCTCCCTGACACAACTAAGCCTGCATGCTGGCATTTCCTTGGCACCTCCGTATTCGTCCAACAGGACATCATTCTTCCTCAGTCATCTTACTGTTTAGAAAGCAGGGCTTTGAGTTTTAGCCTGAAGTGGGATCAGAGGGTTTTAGAGCTAACCAACACCAGAGGGGCTTATGACTCCGACCCCCTCCTGAGTGAGCATGAGGAAACTAGACCTCACAGAGGGGAGAAGTGACTTGCCCGACGGCCTCCCAGCCAGCAAGTGACAGAACTAAGACTAGAACCACAGATGAATAAGCAGGATCGGGCACTGGCTTAAGGGGCTGCTTTTTGGCAGGGAGGGGATCAAGCATGTGTTAAGAACTTACTAGGGAGCAGCTGGGTAGCTCAGTGGATTGAGAGCCAGGCCTAGAGATGGAAGTCCTGGGTTCAAATCTGACCTCGGACACTTCCTAGCTGTGTGACCCTGGGCAAGTCTCTTAACCCACATTGCCTAGCCTTTACGAACCTACTGTGTGCCAGGCGCTATGCTAAGCAAATATCCCATTTGACCCTGGGGAAAGCCGAATTCAATGTGGACTACATTCCCCAAAGTGTCCCTGGGATCTCCAGGGTGAGAGAAGGCTAGAAACAGAGCCCCTGCAGCAGCTGGGGCTTGGGTCTGACATCAGCACCTGTCCTGGATTAAGCCCACAGCCCTGGAATGGCTTTGGGTTGAAGAGTTGCCTCAACATCAGAATAATCAGCTTACAGAGGCTTCTCCCTCCAAAGACTGAATTCGGAGTCTCCACCCTTGATGCTATACTTAGGAGCTTGAAACACTTGAGCGAGGGGACCTCTGAGCTAATTTAGGCCAACAGAGAGGCAAGTGGACATCCTGAGAGGATGAGAGGCTTGCCCAAAGTCACACATCTTGTGAGGAAAACTGGGAAGCAGTCCTCCAGGCAGTTTTCTATCCCTGGGGTACCAGGGCCAGGCTAGCTGAAGAGAGTGGAGAAGAAAGTCAAGACTGCACAGACGGTTTGGGGAAAAGCTTTGTTCCTGGCCACCTTGGCACCTCTCTGAAATATCACACGGGTCCTGTACAGCCCAGGGAGACTGAAAGGTGCCCAGGCCTGCCACCCCATGGTACTCAAAGCTCTCCTCTGAAGAGTGAGGAACGGCTAGCTCTACCAGGCTCGTGCTTTGTAGATGGAGGACCCTGAAAGGAAGGACATTTATTCACACACACACACACACACACACACACACACACACACACGCACACACGCACACACGCACACACGCACACACACAAAAGGCAACAAGGACTCTTATGTAATCTGTACTCAAGGAATGGCTTTTAGTTTTGAAGGAGGCAAAGCAGAGTTACCGCTAGGGCCTTTCATAAATGGTTAACAGATTGTGCAGCGAACAGAGGCAGTGGGCCAACATTTGTGCTTCAGATGAGTCGCAGAGGGAGAAGAAAGTATATGGACGCATCCACATCTAGGCCCTATTTTTACAGCCAGTTATTCCCACAATTAATCACTTGGTGCATTCAGTTCATCGGAGAGATGCTTTCCTATCGACGATGGGCAGGAAGCAGGTCAACGGAAGGTGGACCAAGAAAATCCAAGCCTAAATGAATCTTTAACTTTGACCCACACATATGGACTCAATTGCGAGAGCCCATTGCAGGTACTCCCATTTTCCACTCCCATTTCTTTTGATTTTTCACAATAATGAAGTATGCTAAACTTGGGATCTCCCCAACTCCTGCAGAACGAACGTTTGGCCTCTCGGCCCTCCTCACTTCATAAATCAATCTCCGCACTTTACAAGGTGGGAACTTTCCAGAGGACACCTTAAAGGCAGAGTCTGCGCCCACTTGGAAGCGGCACAGAGCCGTCGGGAGGATCAAACGAGACACTGTTTGTCAGAAGGGCTCAGCACCATACCTGAGCCAGAGGAGGCACCATATAGAAATGCTTCTTCCCTCCCACCCTCCCTACCTGTATACAAAGTGCCACAAGCAGAATTCACCAGAGCCTGGGAAACCAAGTCCCCGAAGGCTGAGGAAACCTGAAGTTTTCTCCCACTGATTCATTTTGAATGGGGTTTGGTCGGGTTTGAGTGGTTCAGCTCTCTGGAGTATTTCCTCTTTCTAATCTGGTGGAAGTGTATGAAACTTGACACAATAGAGTCCAACACTTCCTCTGACACCATTGTATTCGGGCCTATAAATACTAAGTGGCGTGGGGAGCTAAGGAATACCCAAATGCTGTGAAAAGCCAGGGAGCCCCACATGTTCCCGGGCGAGGCTGGGCAAGGCATCAGGAAGAGCGCAGGGCTGAAAATAGACAAGATCGAGCCATTTCCCAGGCCAACGTGTCCCATCGCCGACAGGCAGAGGCATGGCCGTGATTGAAGTTCAGCTTATAGATTCCCAAAGAGTATCCCAAATGGGGCCTTGTCATCTGTATAACGCACCATGTGGAGGAAACAGCTCAAGGCTTCACTCCACAATCGAACTAGGAAATCGATCCCTATCGGCTCAAATTCTCGGCAACCCTCAGTTTGGGCTAAATGCTTCGCTTGTTCAACCTGCGTTTCTATGCTCCCTAAGGTCTCCTGGGAGAGTCGAGAGGCATTTCCTGTTAATGGTGGCTTCCCCAGGCTAGATCTGGTTTGCATTGCCCTCCTGGCTCTTCTCCCCACCCCCTATCCATTTTATTTCACTAAAAAACGCTGGACTGGCTGGCCCCCTGATCCAATCAGATCCTAGCTAGTCTAGCCCAAAGGCCAAGCTGATTCTCCCTCCTCTTCTGACCCCAAGTGGCTTCACTTCCCCAGTAACCCTTCACCCACTGACCTGGTCCATCGCTTGGAAGCGAAGAGGGTCGGCTGCTCCAAAGCAGTGGGCCAAAGAATTGCATCAGCCTTCTTTCCGAAATGTGGTCTTTTGCCCCCACTTGGTTAGGAAGGAAAGCGATTGCAGAGAAATTGCTCAAGCTCGGGCTTCAGAACTGGCCAGAGCCTTGAGACTTGACATCTCATCACAACAGAGGGGCGAGAAGCTTTGGGGGAAATTCCTGGAAGCATTCGTTTCCAAATTCTGCACTTTGCCTCTGTGCGCCGGGAGTTCTGCTTTGTTTCTTACCCCCTCCGAACCGCCCAGGCGGGCTTTCCACTTTTCCATCTGCACGCCTAACAGACTAGTCGAGATCCATGTGCCCCGATGCAGGGGGACGTGAATCAAAACCCCCGAGATGTGAGTGTGGCGTGTGCGTGTGTGTTTGTGCTCCAGCACCTTAGACTGCAGAGTTGAGACTGCCGATAACCCCTTCTGTTTGCATTAGCTGAATTGTCTGGGTCGCAAGAAAAGGTAAGAAACCTCTATCTTGTCTTGGCCTCAAGGGTGGCACTGCCTTTAATGATTCCAAAGGGCCGGTGAACGAAAGAGGGCAGAGAAGAAATAGAGAATTTGGAACGACTTCAAGTAGGAGCCTGGAACCACCATAGCTTAAAGCCGCTTTGGGAACCAATTATTACGGTACTTTGGGCAAGTGACCAGAATTTTTAGCGATGTGCAGGTACAGCCATGAAAATGTAGAAACTGTGCCTGGCAAGACCATCTGAGTGATGCTCTGAGATAAATGAGGGTGAGGTAAATGGGCATTTTTCATGGACGTTAGGGGCCTAGAATATGGCCACTACCAAACGCCCTCATTACCGTCTGAATACGAGCTGGCATTTTGTTTGGTTGGTTTCGGTCCAGACCCGATTTCATCCATGTGGGAATCTCCTAGTGTGGAAACTCCCTCTGCTGCTATGGGTCAATGACTCTTTTGTAACTTCAGGCCTTAGAAAGTTGCTTGAGGCGCTGCTGCAAGAGGTCACCCAGGCAGTGTGTGTGTCAGAGGCTGGGATGGAAGGAACCCAGGCCTTCTTGGTTCTGAGGGCAGCCACTTACCATACTATACCAGGCTTCCTCTCTGTCTGATTATGGAGCATGCCTGATCGCTGCAATGTAATTCTTTTTTCAAGTCACTGAAATAATTTCCACTGCTATTCCCTGCCAGTACCTTACTGGGGTGCAAAGGGGAGCCGCAACTCTGGCAGGTCCCGGAGCCCAGCTGGGAAAGCCTCAAGTCCGGGCCTGGTGTTGAGCCATGGGATTTTAATCAGGGGACCAGCTGAATTTAGTGCAGGCTTTGGATTGGATTAGCTGTGGAGTGAGGAATCTGGGGTATCTCCTTCAGGGGGTAAACCAAGGCATGGAGGGTTGGGATTTCAACCAACAGTGGGAGGGGAGCATCTCCTCTGATGAACGGGCAGAGACAGAGGACCGAGAACTAGGAGACATTTTATATGTAATCCAACATTCTCACTGGACAGAGGAGGAAACTGAGGCCCAGAGAGGCAAAGCAACATGACAAGAATCATACCGGTTGCCAAGTGGCCAGGCCCCGATTGGAACCCTGATCCTCTGACACCAGATCTTCAGATACAGCCCTCTTTCCACTGCCTCAGAGAATGCTTAAATACCGTTTGTCAGAGATGCTGGGACGCACCACGGTCAGCTCCTCCCCTCTACCCCCACTCCCAGCTCTCCAGGAGTTATGCCTGAATCACAGAGTCAGGCCTCTCTACAGGCAGCTTAGAGCAAGAAAAAGAAGGCAGAGCTCATGACAATAGGGTTTAAATCAGAGAAGATGAGAGTTACCGTACCCGACACAGAAGAACTTTGGGAGCTTCTGGGTTCTTTGCTCCAGAAGCGAAGGGTGTTTTCTGCCAGGTTCTCCAAAACCACTACTTCAATAGCAGGGACCGTATTGGCAGTCTGGCCTTGACCGAAGGGTCTAACAATTCTTGGGTCTAGAGAATCTGAAATTTTTGTAAGAAATACCCAGTGAAAAAGAAATACACGTTTACTTTTCTTGGAAATTCACATCTTTTCAGCTCCAGATCCCGCTTTACCCTGACATCCAACACAGAAAAACTGTACCATCAATCACCTTTTGTTTTGCTAATGTGAGTTTACTGGTGGTAGTGATTGTTCCATCCCCTCACCTCCCCCACCTCCCGACACACACACACACACACACACGTATGACACGTATGTTCTGTTCTGTTCATACAGGGGCCTAACTATGAGAGGTAGAGGAAGGAGAGCCAGCTCAGGAGATGAGAGAAGTGGGCAGGGGGACACTAGGGCTAGAGCCACTATGGCCCTGTCGAGCCCAGGCCTCATTTCTTCCCTAAGACCTGTTACATTGGTAATTACATTGGTAATATAAAATATTTAAAAATATATATCCCTGCAGGGTCCAAGTGTCACTTTAGTTCATGGATGTGGATATTTCCTCCCACAATGCAACGCGGTCTCTCTGTCTGCTCCTGCTCAGCTCTTATCCATATCCTGCTGTAAGTTTGCCATAGGAGGTCAACGCAGTTCTTCCTTGCGTTCTCTCGACATTACAAGAATATCCATAGGGCATGTAGTCCATCTACCTTCTCACCACATAACTAATATAGTATTCTATTTTTTTAAACTTCAAGGATATCACTCTCGGCTAACCAGCATATTTAATTTGCCAGAGGACCCCGTTCTGGGATGATCCAAATACCTGAGAATATACACAAGGCAGCACAGTCTATTAGAAATAATACTCTGACTCAGAACATTCAGATTTGATGCCTGGCTTGCTGGATGACACTTCCTCTCTCTCTCTCTCTGAGCCTCAGTTTCTTCATCAGTAAAATGGGGAGGATGGACTAGATGATTTCTATTGTTCCTTCTAGCTCCCCATGTAATCTAGGGGCCAGTTCTAAGGTCCCTCCTAGCATTGACATTCTAGGCATGGCCGACACCCCTAGCTGCTTGTATGGAGGACATGTGAAAAATTGGGGGGGGGGAGGGGAAAGGAGATGAGAAGGGAGGGGAAGGCCACACCCTCCAGAGGGATTAGCATGCTATCCCTCCCTGCAAGAGAATGTAGCTCTCTTGAAATATTCAGATTCCCAGATTTCTTCAATTCTTCAGAGTGCCAGCAGGGAGATATATGCTGCCCTCCTCGCTATGCCATCTCTGGCCTGTATAAGCCAGAAAAAAATGAATGGCTGACTGCGTACTCTGCTATTACCAATTTCTGACTTTCCCTGGAGCTTTCTTTTCACCTGCCTCCTCCAAAATGGGGATGATAAGGAGCAGCTTGGTGGCTCAGTGGATGGAGAGCCAGGCCTAGAGATGGGAGGTCTTGGGTTCAAATTTGACCTCAGACACTTCCCAGCTGGGCGACCCTGGGCGAGTCCCTTAACACCCACTGCCTAGCCCTTACTGCTCTTCTGCCTTAGAACCAAAACACAGTAGTGATTCTAAGATGGAAGGGAAGGGTTTAAAAAAATGGGGGTGATGACCTGAGCTGGGCTGGTCAGAATAGATGTGGTTTAAGGCCTTGAAATGCCAGTCTCGGAAGAGCTCAAGACTGCACTAGGACGTATAGGTGCCTCCTCTCCTCTTCCTTTCTCAGGTGTAAGGTGCTCACCATCCAAGTGCTCCCTGGGTTATAGAACCTAGGGAGGGTGAGCTCATGGTCACTCCCCACTAGACACAACAAACACTGATGTGAGTGCCAACCATGTGCAGAGAACAGTTCTAAAACTGGGCACGCTACGAGAACAGGCCCGTAGCTGAGAGGCCGGACTGAATGATGTTGTATCCAGGATGGTGAACTGGGAGTTCTTAACCACTTTGTTTCTGCCAGTGGCCACCTGCTCCCTCCTGCCACTCCAGGGAGACTAATATTGCTCTGGATGAGACATAATAAGGCCAAATAAGGTTTGTTTTTTTTCCCATATCCTAAGCCAATTATTAATCAGGCCAGAAGCCAAAGCATAGACACTGCTGTGTCACCAACGTGAAGCCTACATGCTTCCATGGTCCAGCCAGCCAGGGGAGCTTCCACCGGCATCAGGTCCCTGAGAAGCATCACTGAAGCCTAAGCCTACTTGGTGGCCAATAATCTTTTGGGCAAGGAATTAATCCAGGGGGAACAGCTCATCCAGTGGCCAATTTACTAGTCATTTACTTCTGTCCAAAGAGGGGAGGCTCCCTGTCCGTAGGGCTCCTGATTGGCTAGTAGTGAGTCAGAGATTAGGCTCACCAAGCTGCCTTACCCTGAATTCCTTCTCTAGCCTATGGGTAGATACTAGACAATATGGAGAAGGGAAACCATTTTGCATCAAATAAAACCCAAATAGTGTGCTTGGTATATTTTACCTACAAGGGCTCTCACCCTGTCTAAAGGATATTCATTCAAGACTCTTTCAGGGACTGGTCCCAGCTACTCAGTTGCCCAAACTCTGCGTCAGCCGGGCTGATCTCCCTGTCTCTAAGCACATCTCCCAGGGCACACCATCTCCCATCAATACCTTTGTTCATGCTCTTCTGCCTAGAATGCCCCATAACGCAGCCCACTTTTTGCCCTCCAAATCCAATCTATTTTTAAAGACCCAGCTCAAAGCAATATTACTGAGCACCCAAGAAGCCTTCCCTGACTTCCTCAACCATAGGATTTGGAGCTCAATGGGACCTCATAGCTTACCTAACGTGGTCCCTTAACTTTACAGAGAAAAAACTGAAGCCTAGAGGTACGAAGTGACTTACCAGATCTCACAGTGCTAGCCTTTGAACTCAGAGTATCCTCTCTGTCTCTCTGTCTGTCTCTCTGTCTCTCTTTCTCTGTCTCTCTGCCTGTCTGTCTCTGTCTGTCTGTCTGTCTCTGTCTCTCTCTCTCTGACTGTCTCTCTCTCTCTCTCTCTGTCTCTGTCTGTTTGTCTCTCTCTCTCTCTCTCTCTCTCTCTCTCTCTCTCTCTCTCTCTCTCTCTCTCCGTCTCTCTTTCTCTCTGTCTCTCTGTCTCTCTTTCTCTCTCTGTCTCTCTTTCTCTCTCTCTGTCTCCATCTCTGTCTCCACCCCCTTTCCACTCTGGATTCCTTAACATCTTATATCCATCATCACTTATAGACTTCTTACAGTGTCTTATATGCCTCGGTAACTTTTCATATGGGTGTAACCGGCTTCTCTTCCTAGAAGGTAAGCTCCTTGAGGTCAAGCACTTTATCATATATATCTTCGGGTCCCCTCACAGAAATGAGACATTTTGATTGATGGCCTGATTCTCAGACTCTGGGAAACGTCTTCCTGATGAGGTAGCCTAAGAGTCCGAAACCTTGTGGTCTAGCTCCATGTCTGATCTTTAGCCCATCCCATCAGCTCTCCTACCAGTAGGTTTGCTCCTCTGTCTGGACTTGGCCCCCAGCTGTCCATCTTAGCCCTACTTTCCTTTGGCCCCTAAGTCCACATCAGGAATCCTTTCATTAGCCAACTTTCAATCCTCCAGACCTCTCCCTCCCAAAGAATCTCCCACCTTCCTTCAAGAGATGAAACAATTATTCAGCCACTGAAGGAGACCAAATGTAGCAAATCACTTTCTACATTGTACTAACTAGGAAAGATTTACAGGCATTTCTCATGTTTAAAAGGATGCTGGGCCCCATCTCTCTTTGCCTATAATGGCTCAGAGAAGTAGGTGGTCTTAGTATTCTTGTCATTTTAGAGATGAAGTGACTTGCCCAAGGTCACACAGTTAACAAGCATCAGAGCTGGGCCTCAAACGGTGACCTTGGAAAAACAGTGAAATAGAGTGGGAAGGACCCCCGATTTGTCATTAGAAGGTCTGAGCTAAAATCCAGACTCTGCCACTTATTAGCCGTGTGAACAGGGCCAGGGCACTCTTTCTCTCTAGACCTCAGTGTCTTTGCCTGTAAAGTAAGGGAGTTGGACGAAATCATCTGGAAGATCCCTTCTGGTCGAGATCATCTGGCTCCAAAGCCAGGCCCGCTCTGTGAAAAGGGAGCCGAATTGCCCCCGGGGTGGGTCGGAGGCCATCGGCTAAGCTTCTAGTGGTCACCCCTAACTTCCCCAAGTCTCACTCTTTTGTATGAGCCAAGGGCAGGGCACGAGCAGTGTGCTACTTCCACACTGGCGGCCCTGCCCGCCTCACCCTAAGATAATAACAACAAGGCACCAAGCGCCAGCTGTCCCTCCAAGAGACCTGGCCCTTTGACTTCTTCGAGCTTTGCCCGGATCCTTTGGAAGGCCCGGCCCCATCCCCCTGGCGGCCCGAGGCCCCATGGGAATTGTTCCACCGTTCTCCCGCATTTCTCTGCTTTGCACCGAGGCCAGTGATTCTATCAGCTGACCAAATACTCCCCTTCGCAGGAATGCGATTTGGAGACGGAGAAGTTAAAGGCTTCTTCACAAGTTGTGTGTGTGTGTGTGTGTGTGTGTGTGTGTGTGTGTGTTGGATGTGTCCTGAGCTTGCTGGAAGGGTGGAGAGCTTTTGGCTCCAATTCCAGTGCCTCTATGCTAGCTAGGAGAGGGGGTTGCTACAACTGGGCTGGGTGAGATGGTGAATGAGCCCCCCCACCCCACCCCCACCCCGGGCCCGAGCTTCGCGCTCTGTCTCCGGAGGGATTTGTCTGCTCGTTTTCCCCACTCCGATCTAGCCCAGGGAGATGGGCAAATGGCCTGCAACAGAAACCAGAAGGAAAATGCGAGCCGTTGCCCAAGAGCTCTGCCCGAAGAACGTTCCGAGAGGCTTCTCCCCCCTACCTGGCCCATGTCACCCTGCCCCGGGCTCTGGCTTTGTCCCGGACTTCCCCCCCCCACGTCCGTTCGCTTCGTCCCGACAGCTCAGGCACTTTACCCGGGACCCGGGTTTTCGCCTTGACACATGCAGGACCCAACTGAGGATGAACGCGCTCTGCCGCCTGTCCCCCTCCGCTAGACCCCGCCAGCCCCGGGCCCCAAGCCTGGAAGAAGCAGAAGCCTCTCCCCCTCAGCCGCCCGCCCGCCCGCCTCTGAGCTGGAAGAGAAGAAAAGAGAACCGTAACCCAGAGCAACAGGCGGGTTTCGAGCGCTCGCTCGCTAGCCCGGGAGGGAGATGCCTCGAATCCAGCTGGCAAGGTACATACTGCCTTCAGCCCCGGGCAACTAGGGGCTTTCCGGCCCGTCAGCTCCGCTTTCAGCGATTGTTCGTTCGGACCCCAGCCGCTGCGGCCCGTCCGGCCCTCCGCGGCCCCTGAGTGCACACCCCAACTTTTCCCCGTCGGCTCCGCAGCCCCGAACGTCCATCCCAGGAGACTTACCCCCAGAGAGCGTGTGCTAGGTGGGAAAGTACGCTCATGGCTGCGGACGGTGAGCGAGCCAGCAAGAGCTAGTGCCCGGCCAGGGCTCTCTCAGAGCTCCATGTCCTCCCGGGCAAAGCGAAGAACGCAGCAGCCCCAGCCAGCCGGCTCTGTCCCAGCCTCTCACTGGCCAGCGCTCATCCTCAGAGCGGCGGCGGTGGCGGGCGGGCGGGCGGCAGCAGGGGCGGGGGCGGGGGACATGGCTCCGCTAGCCTTTGTTTAAGCACCGAGGCTCCGGAAAGCCCGAGCCGGCATGCCTTCAGCAAACAGGACACAAGAAAGGGCCCAATGTCTGGGGAAGAAGCCGAGGGGCAAGGGAGCACTTGGGGGTCTCAATAGGAAATGCTTTCCATTGGCTCAGAAGGTCTCTCGTAGGGAGCCCAGAGCCCGCCCAATCCCCGGGGCTGCAGCCGCGCTCCTCGGCTAGCTAGCTAGCACTGCGCGCACGCACGCACCTCACCGAGTTGCTGGCCTCCCAGCTCATTGCCCAGGAAAGGCTGTTTTCACTGTCCGGAATTGGCAGCTTAAGTGCCACTTGACAATGGCTAAAGCTTCTTTCCTGACCAATTAATGGGCACAGAGAGGCTGTGTGCGTGTCGGTGCAATGGGATTGCCTCATCCCGAGCAGCCTAATGAGCAGCAGAGGACCAGACCCAACTCCAAGCCGAGAGAGAGGCTGGAGTACGGTCCTTAACAGCTTAACAGCCAGCCCATCTCTCGGGAAAGAGAGAGAGAGGAGAAAGGAAGGAAGGAGGGAGAGAGAGAGAGAGAGAGAGAGAGAGAGAGAGAGAGAGAGAGAGAGAGAGAGAGAGAGAGA